>NC_140362.1:4640000-4657500 GCF_054491055.1 Hypomesus nipponensis | reverse complement strand
ATTGTATGGTAGTAACAGTGCTGAGGTGAAGCCAAGGAGTGGATATTTAATAGGCCCCGGGTCTACTGTATGTAATCGCAAGTAACCACTCGGCACAAAGGAAGCTTCTCTCTGTTCCCTCAGCAAAAACAGAGGCTCTTTTCAGAGCATGTTATGCTATTTTGATGTGTTGTGTTGTCGTTTGTCACAAAAATGAAAGAAGTTATGTTTCATAAACATCTTCATGAACAAAGGGGACATTTAGTGCTGCATGCGAGGTAATAATCTGTGGGGGAAATGCATGCGCAGTGAAGGTGAGGAGTTGTCCTTTGCTTGAACGTGAGCGAGACTTGCGGTTCAGGTTTGTCATGAGCGATCTGAACAGTGAAGTGAGGCTCTGCTCACGTCTCTTGGTGTCTGACAAACAGGTCGTCAAGCAGACAGTGCAATGCTAGCAGACTCTCCAGAACTAATTGAACACCAGGGAGCAACAGGCACTTAGTAACCAGCATTTTAGGCTGCACAAAACACCGGGTTGTCATGAGCACAGGAAATGAGGTGCTTTGAGCATGCTGGGTCATTTGTCCACAGTGAGAGTAACATAGCATAGTTAGGATAATATGCTGTCATGGAACATTTTTTTTGTATGGTTAGCATAAATCTATTTAATGGACTATAATCCCTGTGATGTAGTTTTGAATGACTGTAACTAGAAGCAAACTAAACATGTACCGTTTAAAGGCTCATATGTAAGTGTTTGAAATCCTTTTGCCAATAAATAACAACATATTATACCTAACTTTGACAGAATAACGGTGCTATGTGGACCCTACAAATATGCACCATGTATACTGGTCCATGTGGTTTTCTATTGACCTTACAGTTACACTCAAGGCTTCCTCCTTTAAGATGGGCATGTCTCCTGTCCTTCTGACTGGTTGTACTGTATATTGTAGCATGCAGTTTGTTGTTGGCTCTATGTGTTACGTGGGTCACCATTTCTGATCCCTTTTGTGTCAGGATGACAAGGACCTGGTCCATGAGTTTGTGGTGGCCGAGGGACTGACGTGCCTGATCAAGGTGGGGGCCGAGGCGGACCAGAACTACCAGAACTACATCCTCCGAGGTAGGTGCACATGCCCCGGCCCTGGCCTACCCAGCCATGGCCTACCCAGCCCTGCCCTCCCTCTCTCTCTCTCTCTCTCTCTCTCTCTCTCTCTCTCTCTCTCTCTCTCTCTCTCTCTCTCTCTCTCTCTATTTCTCTCTTTCTCTCTTTCTTTCTCTCTCTCTCTCTCCCCCCTCCCCCCTCCCTCCCTCCCTCCCTCCCTCCCTCCCTCCCTCCCTCCCTCCCTCCCTCCCTCCCTCCCTCCCTCCCTCCCTCCCTCCCTCCCTCCCTTCCTTCTCCACTCCTCCCTTTCCCCTTCCCCTTCCATCAGTGGAAAGCATATGGCAATCAGGGATGTTATTAATCAATCCTCCAACACTCTGGTTTCAACACTCTCCATAAACCTATCCAGAAACACATGTGTTTACATGGGCCATGTCAATTAATGGTGCTGTTTGATGACACACACCCACCCACACACACACACACACACACACACACTTAGGCACATAAACAACACTGGCTGTATGCCATGGCTGATTTTGTGGAAATCAGGCCAGTGTAGCAGCAGCTGGTTAATTTATCTGTCCCGCGTTGCTGAGGTCGTGGTGGAGTCATGTTGTTGGATGGGGGCGGGGGGGGGCGGGGGGGGCCGGGGGGGGCGGGGGGGGCGGGGGACCAGGTTGGTTCGTGGGGTATGGGGGTCCAGCACCCACCACAAGGTCAGCAGTATTTAACAGCTCGCTGCGAGAGGGCAGGTCACGCATGCTTCAGCGCACAATAAAAGTCCTGGCAGGATGTAGCAGATCATAAAACTAATTTCCCTTCACCCTCTCTCTCTCTCTCTCTCTCTCTCTCTCGCTCACTTTGATATGACGTCTGATATTGTCTCCCGCCTTTAAAGTGAAAAAATAATGGTATTGCCATATTACTGATTCAAATCTGAGAAAAATTGGGCTTCACGAGTTCATTCCTGTTTCGTTTTTTCATGCAACAATTCAAACTTAAGCTGGCCCCTAACAAGACAAATGCTTCAATTAGTCTTGGGTTACATAGCCCAGACACCTTCTAGGTATTAAATTATTAAGGTTTGGAAAGGAAAAATGAGAGGCATACTTCATTGTGAAATAACCTGGTAATTGACCCTAATGGCTTGTATGGCTCACAGTGAAATCAGATGTTGGCCGCCACATGTTTATCCAATTAGGTACAGCTTATTCTGCATGTCTACTGCGTCAGAATCAGACATGCTCCTTTCTGACACATTTGAATTTCTATAAATCAGAGGCTGTCGTGGACAGACTCGTCGGTTGGTTGTAACTCTGGACCTGAGCTTCCCCTAGCCTAAATCTACAGCTGGGAGCTTGAACTTTGACCCCCCCCCCCCCTACCCCAGCCATAGACTCCCATATACTCCTGCTTCTAAGTCTTGGAAGGATAAATCACATACACAGCTTCCGGAGCACCAAACAACTCAGTGAGAAAGAGGGGGAAAGGAGGACAGTGGAGGGTGGAGGGTGATTCCGAGATATGAGAATGAAGGCGAAGAGACGCAGGAGGAAGGAGACAGGCTATTAGGAACGCGAGTTTCTTGCAATGTGCTCTGAGTAAAAAAAAAAAAAAAAACGCCCCTTAAAGACTTTCCAAAACGGCCAAGACCGCAGCTTTGATTTCTCCACCTCGACACGCCCGATTCTGATTGGACGGTGCATCGGACCCCCCCCTTTCTCTCTGGGGCTCTTCACATCAGCTTATTGGTTCTTTCATCTCCGCGGACCCCACCCCATCCCCAGGGTTAGGGTCTGTGGCGTTGCCATGGGAGCCCCACACCACTGCTCTCCCGAAAGCCCCTTAACCTGTTTCAACTCCTGACCTATTTTCTCCGGAACAGATGAGGAAATGTGGGGTGTAGATCATTTTCCCTTTCCAGCACATATGTTGGGTGACACACACACACTCACACACACACACACACACACACTCACACACACACACACACACACACATGCACACACTCACACAATCCTGGGTCAGAGATGTAGTGTTTAGATACGCCTGCTCCACCACTGATCTCTGAGTGGTAAATAAGAACACTGGAATATCTGTCTCACACACACACACCTACACACACACGCATTCATGCACACACATACACACGTACTCACACACACACACACACACGTGCAAACACACACAGCCAAGCACAACATTAGACCGAGCCTGGACTAATAGAAAGGATTGTTTTGGTATTTATCATTGCTTTCTCTTCCCCCCCATGGAGTTTTCCGTATACACGAATGCACTTCTCGAATGGTTCAATTCAAGGTTCAGAGAAATGAGGAGCTGGAATCCAGCCTCCAAGCCATCTGTCGGTCGTGTTAAAAACCCCCAGACCAAAACCTTTTGGCTCTTTTCTGTCCTGCATTCAAGTCTCGAAGTGCCAGACTTTTGTGGAAGAAGCAGCAGGCGCACACGTCGAGCAGGGCCGACGCGTCTCTCACAGGTTCAACATCGCAGCGTCGGTAAACGGTAGATATTTCACTCTGAGCTCTCCTCACCCCCTCTCAGCGTTCCCCGACGCCGTCTCTATTTTCTCCTTCCTTTCTCTCCCCCCCCCCCCAACCCCCGCCTCCTCCTCCTCCTCTTCCTCCCCAAAGCCACAAGGGGTGCCTGCGGCTGTTTAACGCTCCCTGTGTGATGCGGGCAGGGTCGCCGTCTGGCTCCAAGGCCCCTGGCCGGGCCCCTCACACCTGGGTCTGGGGGGCTCAGAGGGCCTGGGAGGAGGGTGGAGGAGGTGGAGGGGGGGGGTGGGTCGTGTCTCCTGGGGGGGGGGGGAGGCCAGAGGAGAGTGAGTCCAATCTTTATTACCCCGTCAATGCGAATGGGACACCTTCATGGAGGTTACTGGGCCGTGAGATGCACACACTCAACCCCTTTCACAGGCGCGCGCAGATGCGCTCAATCACTTGCAGTTGCACAGACACGCATGCATCCATGCACACACACACACACTCAAGCACATTCTCTTGTATACACACACACACACACACACAAGCCTTGGGAGAGGTGGGACAGAGAGAGCAGGAGTACATTAGAGGTCATTCAACTTGAAGCAATTAGTTATTCTCTTTGAAATGCACATCATTTTGACCCTTGACCTCGGGCCTCTGGGGGAAACTGCTGCTAGCCATTTAAAGCTTACAAGTTCTCCTACAGAGCAAATGGTTAGCGAAACCCTTTTATTGCCCCTGCCAGGGTAATAGATGGTGTTTCTGTAGGGAAACCTAAGGGCATTCCTTACACACTTAGCATAGCAGCTAAGCTCTGGATACCTGTGCTGGAATGTAAGCAGTTCCATTGATTATGAATCATCTGGATGTAAAGCGCCCACATTCTGCATACAGGCAGGGAATAGCATCCATGGTTGACACAAGCAGATGAATGGCTTATACAGACAGCAGAGTTATGTTGCACTTCATCCCAAAGTATCACTGTATCAAATAAGTTAAGCCCCACAATTCATTACATGCTCTTCTTGCTCCCCTTCTGGTTCGTTCTTCCTCCCTCCCCTGCTTCTGTCACTCCGTCTCTCTCTCTCTCTCCCTCTCTCTCCTTTTCCCTCTCTCACTGTGTTGCTACCACGGTACACTCTGCTGTTTTTAATGACATGGCTGTTAGAGTGGTGCCATAAGTTAAAGCACCCTGACTTCCTGCTAGCAGAGGTAGCTCTTAATGGAGGGAGAGAGGGAGGAGGGAGAGAGTGGGAGAGAGAGAGAGAGAGAGAGAGAGAGAGAGAGAGAGAGAGAGAGAGAGAGAGAGAGAGAGAGAGAGAAATTAGGCAGGGGGAGGGAGGGAACAGGGGGGAGAAGGAGATGTGCTGCAGTCATGTGTTTCATTGCCTCTTAAATTGTGAGACCTGGAACATAAGTCCCGCTCCACCACTCAAACTGGGTGTGCTTGTCCCAAACCAGTCACCATGCTACTGTCACAATACACCCTCCTGTCACAGGGGTCAGTCGGTGTCATGGTTTACATCGTGTCATATTAGCATTTCATAAAAACGTCAACATATACGGCCTTGCCTTATAACTCTTTGCAATACACCACCAGAGCCGGTGATACCGCCAGCTGAGCTGGGCTGTAGGGTGCAGGATGTATACGGTTATGGCACGGACTCACAGTTTGCTGAGGTACTTAAAGGTTGTCGTAGAAAACCCTGCTCTGCCTTTCCCTGGTGTGTGCAGCTCTGAGCTGCTCTAAGTGAAAGCCCAGGCGTGGCGGGTTAACAGTAGTGTTGGCGCTCCAGCTTGGAAACAGTGTGTATTGTGCTGTCTGGCTGTGTCATGGGCAGTTTGTCCTGGAGGGGATGAGGAGGGGGGGGGACCCCTGCTGTGCTACCTCAACAGGATCAACATTTCCATAGAGTCTGAGCCTGTCTGACCTACTGAGAGAGTGTGTGTGTGTGTGTGTGTGTGTGTGCGTGCATGGACATGTTTGTGTGTAAATATCTGAATATTCATGCGGCGAATGGTCGGGGTGACAATGTGTGAGTGTGTGTGTGTGTGTGTGTGTGTGTGTGTGTGGGAAAGAGTGTGTGTCAGAAGGAGAGTATGAATCACTGAAACCTGAGTTCAGTTGAAAAGCTCCCACAATGCCTGGGAGCTTCAGGAAATGTGAAAGGGAAGACCTTGGAGAAGAGGGAGTCTCTGCCCTCGGACACACACCCACACCCACACACACACACACACCATTCAGACACCCCACACACACACACGCCCACACACACACACACCCACCCCACCCCCACACACACACACACACACCCACACACACACACACACCCACCCCCCCACACACACACCCACCCACCCCCACACACACACACCCACCCCCCACACACACACACACACACCCACACACACACACACACCCACCCCCCCACACACACACCCACCCACCCCCACACACACACACCCACCCCCCACACAGACACACACACACTCACTCAGACGCACACACACGGACGCGCACACACCATGTGGTTTCCCTGGTATGGCCAATGGGCAGGAGTGAGGGCTGTTCTCCGATCTGGTCCCAGGTTCCATCCAGCGGTGTAAGCCAGGAGGGTATCTCCAGGAATGCCACAGTCGCACCAACAGAATCCCAAATTCCCGGCTTCTAATGAGATCCCAAGGGAACCACGCATGCAAACTTTCCAGCTTGCTTTTTGGGCCTTGCAGTACCAGTTACCTCCTCCAGTTACCTCTTTGTAAAACCTAGACCTGAAATTGCAATCCTAACAACCCCCCTGTGACTTCCAAGTTGTGTATCGGGCTCCTGCTTCACCTGTTTGACTGAGGGTTGAGTCGAGCAGAACTTGAGGTATTTCGGTGACACCTCCGGAGCTTGTGTTAAGGTCTACCTCAGGGGTGGATACAGGCTTCCTGGTTCTATGAGCCTCCTTCCCAGCTAAGCTCCTGCCGTGGTCTACCTCTGGTCGAGTTTTCACGTCAGCTAGATCTTATGGCGCCCACCCAGGCTAGTCAGTGGATGCCTGTTTGTGGTTACTTCATCATCTCATTCTCACATGAACCCAAACGTTGTTTCTTTCTTGAAACGGAGGAGTGAGGACTACAGGAGGTACGGCTAACGTCTCCCCGTCGTGGCTCGCTGCTCGGGCACGTCTAACACATTTACTCGCTTATGAATAGGTTTACGTGGAAGCTGTGTGAAAATTGAGTCAAACGGCTGAGCGGCGAGGGAGTGGGGCTAGTAATCAGAAGGTTGCCGGATCGATCCCCCGTCGCGCCGAATGACGTTGTGTCCTTGGGCAAGGCACTTCACCCTACTTGCCTCAGGGGGAATGTCCCTGTACTTACTGTAAGTCGCTCTGGACAAGAGCGTCTGCTAAATGACTAAGTGTAAACTATCCAGGAAGAAAGCCCCAGGTCTCAGCCTTGAGCAGGGGGTCTGAGCCAGGCCCGGAGCCCTCTCTTCTGTGCGGTGCTCCCAGAGAGCCCTCCTCCAGCAGAGCCTGGTATTTTCACACATAAATCAGCCTGATAGACTCCGTCTGAGCCCAGTCTCCAGGGACGACGCAGGCTTCTCTCTCGGCCCGCTGCTTCGTGAAGTCAGCGGAAATTTAGGAAATGAATCCTGCGCGGGGTCTTACCCCTCGTCCCTCGCCTGTCGCCCAGAGCTCCCCCCCACCTCCGTCTTGGCATCAATGTCAAATCCCAGCCATAGACACAACACGTCCGCGCAGCCGAGAGATCGTCATCTCTAGATCCCCTGCGTCCCCACTCCTCTCAACCACTTCAAAAAAATAAAAAATACTTGATCGGACGATGAATAGTATTTCCCTTTGAAGAATTCTTCTTGAATTCCAAACGGCTTTTCTCCATTCCGTAAAAGGAAGAACCCGTTCAACCAGTTTGGAATTCAAGCAGTCAAGGGTTTCTGTTTGGGTTACTGTTTGGTGCGTATCTATCGTAAAAATCTTGAACTGGACTGACCTTCTAATATAAAGGGCATGTCATGTTTCTGATTTCCTTTCATTCTACATGTTGTTCTGTGAGAGCCTGTAGACTTATCCTCCCCCACCCCTTCAGTCCCCACAGTCTCCTCATATAAGCAACCAGACGGCATCTGCAACC
Organism: Hypomesus nipponensis; assembly: GCF_054491055.1. Lineage (NCBI taxonomy): Eukaryota > Metazoa > Chordata > Actinopteri > Osmeriformes > Osmeridae > Hypomesus > Hypomesus nipponensis. Next base: position 4,649,760 of record NC_140362.1, on the reverse strand, counting down.
CACCCCCACTCCTCCAAATTCAACCCCACCTGCCTGACCTATATTCTGCCTCCCATATCCTTCACATCTAAAGACCACAGCAAGGATTCCAGCCACAATGGGATTTCATCAGCCCAAACAAGTGTGGATAGTTAGGGTTTGTTTTCAGCCAAGTTTTGAGGTATATCCTCACATACCGAACGAAGACAGCCTCAAATTCACAGAGAAAACTTGGATGCAGTTTATTTCTGCATCTCTTTTGTTTTATGACCTCTAATGTTGCAGTCACTCACTTTTATGAGTTTGGGAGATTCATTTGCCGTATGAAAGAAGGAAAACTAAACGTTCAGTATTGTAACTCAGACAGCTACAGCAGGCTCTATGGGCCTGCCTAACAGTTGACTGTTTCTTAGGTATGATTTCAGCATATGGCAAGCCAGAGAAAATCGCACCACTATTCTCGAAAGAGCTTTAACAATTTAGCACAGCTCATCTTTCAGCCTGTTTTACATGGACTGTTTCTGTCATGCATTCGCTATTTTCGAGTGATTTATCCGCCTAGAATGGTTGAAGCCCATCAGTTTGACCCCCTTCCAGATCCTCAAGTACCAGTTCTTTATCTTTTATTCAACGCAACCATCTTCATCTCCAGTGATGTTCATGTGTTTGCACAGAGAGTGTTTGAAACAACTGTACAATACTTGCTCAGCTTAGTGTTCTGTATAAGGATAAAGTGTATGTGTAGATATCCCTGTGCCATATAGATAGCCCTGAACTTATCTAGACAGCCCGGCACCTGTATGGATAACCCTGAACCTGTGTAGATAGCTCTGAACCTGTAGCCTTGAACAGATAGCCCAGTACCTGTTTAGATAGCCCTGCATCTGGGGATTGTGTCTGAATAAGAGTCGACAGTGAGAGCAGATGTGGCGTTCCGAGATGGCCTTTCTGACTCACATTATGCTGTTGTCCCATTAGGTTTGTTTGTTTGTCTTCTGGGGATAGACAGACTTACTGTGAATCCCACAGTAAATTATAACGCTGGCAGACACATTGTACATTTATGTTTCATCATGGGAATACTTCTCTCTTGTCTGGCTAATTTACTACGTTGCGGGTGTAGTTCTGGTCTAGCGCTGGGCTAACGTTGTTCTGTCTGAGGCTGCAAGTCTGGCTAATGTCCTTAGTGCTTAGCACCAGAGCTTCTGATTGGCTCGTGAAGTCCTCCCTGTGAATTTATTGTGCTGGGGCAGAAAACTTAAGCAGGATTTAATTGACGGGAGCAATAAACCAGTCTCATTACTGGAAACTGGAGAGCAAGTCGAAATCAAAACCCAGTCGAAGGAAAAAGATGACCAAGGCATTATTTCAGCACCAAAGCATACTAAGCCTGTCCTCTGTCAATCTATAAGGAGTGTACAGAATGTTTCATAACATTATTTAAAATAGTGTCAGTCCGTCTTTATAATGACAATACAACAGGAAGCATTGGTAAAGAATAAAGTTAGTTCTTAATTTAAAAAGAATAATTTAAACATTAATTTAACATGAACTCAGTTACAAGTCGTACATTTTTATTGTTAGTAGGTTTATTTATAGGTGTTTAATAACCGGATTTCCATGTGTTATAACTTTAGCATACCTAAATGTAGTATTGTAATTGTTACAACCAAGTCCTACAAGAACTTCTTAACTGTCTATTAGACTGTAGAAGAATAACTATGTATTTATATACCATTTCGTAAAGCACTAATACATAATTAATAGCATATTAACATACTGTATGTATCTTGACCTACAGAGGTGTTTTCACAGCAATAACCAGCCAAGCTCAATCACGTCTGACACCTCCTGCCCACCCTTTGGTGTCTCTGGTATGCACCAGCACGTTGCAGAGCAGGGAGAGAGCCGCCTGACCTAATACCGAACAGAACCAGATAAGAGGCTGTAAGTTGTATTGTAAAGAATAAAGATTTGGCCGGTGCCCCGAAAAAGCCCAGCAAAAAAAAATGCTGTGTGCAGACAGACAGTTTCAAAGCTTGGCTGACCCAGTTTCAGAGACATTCTGAAATGTAAATGAAAACCGAGCAGGAGGTTGGTGGGTGTTTGGAGGATGGAGAGAACAAGGGTTGAGGGAGGAGGGGGGGGGGGGGGGGCTTATGTACGGGTCTGTGGACCCGCTTCACAGAACCAGGTGCACGAGCCAGCTTGCTCGCCGTCACCCTGGCCTGGGGGGAGGTTCACACCTCTGCTCTGGTCGGAGAGCCGCACTCCCTGTGCATTCCTGGGGGGTTGGGAGGGTAACTGCTGCGGTGAGGAGGAGCGGGAGGCCCAGGAACACGGCTTCCTCCCGTTCCAGACCTCGGAGGCTGGCTGGACTCCCCTCTCTTCCCTCTCAAGGCCAGAGCAGGGGGGCTTTCTCAGCAGCGGTCCCAGGCTCTCTACCGACCAGGCACGTCACGCAACTCCACAGCCATCCCACCCATCCCCACCTACCACCCAGCCTGGTACAATTCAAGGACAATTCACCGTCTGGGGGCCGTCGAATGCCGTTTGAAAGGGAAAGGGGTTGTGAGGCGGATGAACAGATGCCAGTGCGCTCATTGAACACTTCCAAGTTTCTTTTGCGATTGGCGGAGAACACAAATGTCTTTCTTTTTTTCTCGGTGTGTGTGTGTCCTTCTCTCGTCGAGCCCGCTCCTTTCCCCAATGTCTTCAATTTGCATTCCACTCGCGAAGCTTTGAAGGCAGGACATCGTCTGCCAGCGTCTCATTATTTACTCTGCGCACATGCGAAGGGATCCGAACGCTGTTATTGTTGTTCTTTGTGTGAGGTACTGTAGAACTGCTTTTGATTACGCCCGACGAAGGCCCACATTCTCTGGCACAACATCAGTGTTGGAGGCAGACGCAGCCTTTGCCCGGGCCCGGCCCTCACATGCTCTTCTGATTAACCCTCTCTCTCGCTCCCTCTCAGAGTTATTGGGGAGTGCTGTTCTCCAGTTGGGGAGAACAAAGGCCAGGTCCCAGACCCACAGACTGGCTTCTCTGTTGTTAACCAGCGAGCGTGGTCCACTGCACTACACAGGTGGAGCAGGAAGCCGGCCAGCCGTGCCGTGGTCATGATCACAGCCGAAGGAACGAGGGCGGCGACTGCAGTCAGAAAACTGCTTTCTCTTCTCCATGTGTGTTCCATGGGCAATTGATACGCAATGATGTGGAAATCTGTTTCATTCGCCCACGCTTCTCACCGTTGGGGTTTCCCATCGAGTGATTAGACGTTTCCTAGAGCCATTTCCAATCTCTGAACTTGGAAAGGTGCGGCTCCCCAAATTGCAGTCCAATTATTGTCGGGAATACTTATGTTTGGGGTTCTTAGATGGTTGATGACGTGATAAATATAAGATCGCAATCAGTGCAACACGCTAAAAGGAGTGAGAGCTGGGATTCTCGGTCTCATTGTTGACGTTGCGAAACCTCAAAAAGGGGTGTGCGGGAGCTGTCATCAGACAGCCATTGACGTGCTGTAATCACAAGTGTAAAGGCGTTCATAAGAGACCCATCACTCCTCAGACAGACTGTTTTGAATGGACATTCCTGAGAACATGCGATCGCATGGAGGCCCCCTTCTCGCAGGTGCAGTTAGCAGATAAAAGACAAGGACACCATAATATTGTGGGTCAAACATTCAACTACCGAGTGGAAAAGAGCTTTAATGCCAGATGAGGCGTTTCAACCTCGGTCCAGAGGGATACAACCTTTCAGATATCTTTACAAACTATCAGTAGAGACATCAATCTTACGGGACCAATTATGCAGTTTCATACAGACTGGTTGAATGAAACAAGAAAAGGTTTCGCGTTATTGGACGGCATGCCATCCGCTTTTAGCAGGCCGCGTGCGTGTCCGCGTCGAGCCCATACCGTCCTGTAGGAATCCGGGTCCGAGTCACGCTCGACAGCACTGCCGTATAACAACTCATTACGGCAGTCTCTCATCTATCAGCGAGTGTGTCGCGGCGGGACTTTCGCCGGAGAGGACGGCACTCTCCCGCCCGCGCTGACTGAAGGGGTTAATCGCGTTTTCACAAACACACTCTGATGTGGTCTCCTTTGATAGCGTCCTCGTGCGTATGGAGGCTATATGTGTCCGTGTGTGTGTGTGTGTGTGTGTTGCACGTGCGCCCGTGTATCTGTGTGTGTGCATGTGTGTGTGTGTGTGTGTGTGTGTGCACCGGCTCCCCTCCTCTGGCTCTGCTCGCACACTGCTCTGGTCTCCCAGCAGGAGGAGAGAGGCTGGAATGCTGAGGACTGACATGTTGTGAGTAATTAGCCCTGATTGATAAAAGATGAACTGCCCCTGCTGCAGAAGTAGCAGCGGGCCCTGCATACACACACACACACACACACACAGCTGCACCTGGGAATTTTGGCCGAAACGCAACATATTCCCAATTTTTCATACCGCCAAACTATGGGCTGGAATGGAAAAGAGACAACCAAACCTGGGGCCCCTGTCCTTGTAAATCCTCCTAAACTGTACAAAGTATGACTCCCTCTTGCTGGGAAACTGGCACCCACCCACTTCTGCGAGGCCTCCGACACGCAAGCAGTATGTACCCGCTGGAGGTTTACCATACGCTAGGGATGACCAACACTTGATGAAACTCCCCTTGACTCATAGCACACTATCTAACTATATCATCAATTATTTATACCGAGTTGTCAGATATGAACAGGATAGACATTTGAGGAGGAATGTTTTTTATTTTTTTTATTTTTTGTGACTTCCCAGAAAGCTCTGTTCTGGTTTTCCCCAAATGACCATGACATGTATCAGCAACCAGCTTCAAGCAGACCCCCGAGCGTTGTCCTGCCTTCGGAAGGATGTTTATCCTCTGGAAACGTCCTCAACCTCGTGTTCCCCCCGCACGGCTTCGAAGGGCCCCTGCTGTGAATGTCCTACGCTGTGAAATGACTTCTCGCTGAGTGGAGATGGCCGCAGAGACGCCGGTAAAGACCGACGGAGCGTTTCACGAAGTCTGTAAAAAAGAAACAGAAAAAAAGAAAATGCTGCGTACTAAAAGAAGTCTTTTGTACCTCTCCCGCTCCTGTCCACGGCTATTTGTTTCCCCTTGCCATTGCCGTCCCCCCCCTGCTTTTTTAGGGCCCTCCTGCTCCCATTCTTACCTTATTTATGGATCCTGTTACAAACGGAAGTTGTGTCAGGCCCCACTGACTCAGTCCTGCTCAAATATTTTCCCTCCAGTTGTGTCGGATCGACCAGAGGGATGAGAGGATGGTCGCTGGGTTGCTTCTCAGCGTCCTCAGAAAGATGTGTTTTGTCCGAGGGCACGTGGCTGACGTTTTTAAGACCTACCCGGTGGATTTACTGTCTTGGTGTCACCGACCCTAGTGTGTGTGTGTGTGTGTGTGTGTGTGCATCCCTACTTCTCACAAAATCACTTGCACAAGTAGCTTCCTCACTCTTTGTGTCGAGCAAACACGTCAGTCCATTCACATGGATCAGCCATCTGCACAGGCTACAGTGCCCAGAACCTTCTGGAAGGTCTGCCGTCCTCTCGCAGTCGTGTCCCGGTGTGTGCATGAGTGTGTCTGTTAGCTGGTGGTCTCCTCCATAGCCCCAGCTGATTCCACGACCCCTTCACAACCCTCTGAGGAGCTGCACACACAGGCAGACAGACAGACAGACAGACAGACAGACAGACAGACAGGCAGGCAGGCAGGCAGGCAGATTGATAGACTGAAAAATTGACAGACTTCTGGACAGATGGACATACAGACAGAATGACAGACAGACAGACACACAGACACACAGACACACAGACACACAGACAGACAGGCAGGCAGGCAGGCAGGATGACAGACTGACAGACAGACACACAGACACACAGACAGACACACAGACACGCACACAGACACGCACACAGACAGACAGACAGGCAGGCAGGCAGGCAGGCATGATGACAGACTGACATATACTTGCAGTTTCTAAGTGTATTTCTGGGAGTGAACAAGTGAAGTGTGAGGTGTGCCATGTCCAGTTGAGTTGGTCCCTTGGTCCGTCTCTAGCCTTGTGTATCAGCAGTCCCTCTTGGTTCTACATGGTTCTTCCTTGAGTCACTCTCTGTGGAGGGTCATAGAATTATAAGGAGAGTGAAGGATAATGTGTTGCACACATGCACACAAACACACACCCACACAGACATTCAGAATGCTTTACTGATGATGCCTGGCACAGATGGATATGGGTATGTCCTCAGGTGAAAAGGCAGGGATGAATAGCAATTATTGTTTGAAATGACTAAAGTGTGTTTAATCTCTCTGTCTTTGTTCCTCCCTCTCTCTATCTTGTGCTATGTCTCTCTCTCTCTCTCTCTCTCTCTCTCTCTCTCTCTCTCTCTCTCTCTCTCTCTCTCTCTCTCTCTCTCTCTCTCTCTCTCTCTGTAACTCTCTCTGTCTCTCTCTCTCTCCAGCTCTGGGACAGATCATGCTGTATGTGGATGGGATGAACGGCCTGATAGCTCACAATGAAACGGTCCAGTGGCTCTACACTCTGGTTGGCTCTAAGGTCAGTCGACTCCCTCTCCTCGGATGCCATTCCCTCTCTGGTGGAGTCACGGCTCACCTCAGCCCCCTGGTGGCCAGGTCCCTCTCTCACCTATTCTCTCTCTCTTTCTCGCTCTCTCTCTATCTCTCTCTCTCTCTCTCTCTCTCTCTCTCTCTCTCGCGCGCGCTCTCTTTCTCTCTCGCCCTCTCGCTCTTTCTCTCTCTCTCCCTGTCTCTCGCTCTCTTTCTCTGTCTCTCTCTCTGTGTCTCTCTGTCTATCTTCTCATTTCTTTTACCCCCTCTTCTTAACGTTGTCTCTTCAAATTTCCTGAGCAAACCTATTCTTCTCGCCTTTGCTCCCTCTCAATTCCCTCTCTCTCTCTCTCTCTCTCTCTCTCTCTCTCTCTCTCTCTCTCTCTCTCTCTCTCTCTTTCTCTCTCTCTCGCGCGCGCTCTCTTTCTCTCTCGCTCTCTCGCTCTTTCTCTCTCTCTCCCTGTCTCTCGCTCTATTTCTCTGTCTCTCTCTCTGTGTCTCTCTGTCTATCTTCTCATTTCTTTTACCCCCTCTTCTCTTCTTAACGTTGTCTCTTCAAATTTCCTGAGCAAACCTATTCTTCTCGCCTTTGCTCCCTCTCAATTCCCTCTCTCTCTCTCTCTCTCTCTCTCTCTCTCTCTCTCTCTCTCTCTCTCTCTCTCTCTCTCACATGAGTTTATTTCCAGCCTCCGCCTACGTCTCTCCTCTCCCCCCGTGTGGGAGTGTAACCCGCCGCATGGTTCTGATCAAGGCCGGGTCGCCAACCTTTTCATTACACTCAGGTCTCTCTCACTCGCGTTCTGTCCTTCTCTCGATCCTTCTTTCCCTTTCGCGTTTGTGTCTGTTTGCTGTTATTCATGTAGTTAAAGGACCGAGGACAGCTTTAGATTTAATACCACGCCATGGTTCAATGTCACCCTCAAAGCTGCAGAGAAAGAATTACCAACATGTGACATGCATCAGACACCATGCGGGGTATTTCTCACAAACTGAGGCTGGTTTCTGTGTTCCTTCTCCATCTTGTGTACGTTTATCATGACCCCTCAGTGTTCTGGAAACAGGAAGAGCTGTCGTACAGCACTAGATAACTCTGCGTTCGTGCAGCAGGAGATATCATGTGGTTATCATCCAGTCCAAGCTGCAAGACTCTGGTCAGGCCTGTTGAAGAGGTCGTCCGGTTATGTAACACTGAGAACTGGATGGTGTGCTCCCTGGTGATTTAGAGCTGGCATTAGACTCCTTGTCAAGCCAGTTTCCTCCCTGTGTGTGAACGTGTCGTGCGCGCCTGTCTGCGTTTGTGGCCGTGCGTGCGCGTGTTCGTCCACACTCATGCGTGCGTGTGTGTTTGTCGCTGCAGTTTCGCCTGGTGGTGAAGACAGCGCTGAAGCTGCTGCTGGTGTTTGTGGAGTACACCGAGGCCAACGCCGCTCTCCTCATCCAGGCAGTCAACGGCGTGGACACCAAGAGAGGTAAGACAGACTGCCAGAAAAAAAACACAGCAATATCAGAGGGGGTTAGCACCCCGCACTGTTGGACAGCTTACACTACGTTAGCGTAGCCAATTTTGGATTTGTCTATCGAGACATGCGTTGACTATCCATACAAAGCCAGGTAGACTTTGGAGAGAGCGTGGAGAGGGTGTATTTCTACTGCCGCGCCCCAGCTCCTGTGACAGCGGCTCGTGTGCGAGTGGGCTTGTGTTTTCTCCAGAGCTGGAGGTGGTTCGGGTGTCCAGGGGCAGCTCCTGGCAGCCACGGCCAAGCCGAGATTACAGCTCTCCCCAAACGGGGCTCGTTACCCGGTGCTCTAAAAGATCCGCATTGTGTTTGCCGTCGCTGGAGTAGTGGGGGATGAGGAAGAATTAGAGGTGGAGGTGGAAGAGGGAAGAGGAGGTGGGAGGAAGAGGAGGGAGCAGGAGGAGGGAGGAGAGGAGAGGAGGAAGAAGGAGGGAGGTGAAGAAAGTGGAGGAGAGGAGGGCGGGAGGGACGACGAGGGAGAAGGAGGGAGGCAGGGGAGGGAGGAGCAGGAGGAGAGGAGGGAGAAGGAGGGAGGAGGAAGGAGCAGAGAGGAGGCGGATGAAGGAAGAAAAGGCCGGAGAAGGGGGAAGGAGCAGTAGGGGACGAGGAGGGAGTAGGGGAGGAGGACGAGGGAGGAGAAGGGTGGAGAAAGGAGGAGGGGAGGAGGAGAGGAGTGAGAAGGAGGGAGGAGGAGAGGGGGGAGGGGGAAGAGGGAAGGGAAGAGAAGAGCGGAGGGGGGAGGAGGGAGGGTGTTCGGCCTTGTCCCGCTCCGAGCTCGGCACTCCCGCGCGGGGAGAGGGAACCCAACACCTCAGCCCCACTGTGAGACACACTCAGCCTTGACCCCCCTCCAACTGCAGCGGCTGCTGAGCGGATCAGTCAGGAAGCCGACTGCGTCTCAGCCCATCCCCCCACTCCGAACATCCAGCTCTGGGGGGAAGACCTGTCTGACGACCCCTAACCTTCCCCCTTACCTCAGCCCGGACAGCAGAGCCAACAAAACACTCCTCCCAGACCTTTTTTTCCACCTGGCCCAGTGCAGCATCTAAGGCGCCGTGACCTAACCTATCTCCACGGAGCTTACCTGTAGCTGTCTGGTCGCGCTGGCTAACGCATCGGGGTTTCTGTGGTGCAGGCACCAAGCTGTGGTCAAACGCCATGGAGATTCTGGACGAGAAGGATGGCGTGGACACCGAACTGCTGGTGTACGCTATGACTCTCGTCAACAAGGTCAGTCTCTCTCTCTCTCTCTCTCTATCTCTCTCTCTCTCTCTCTCTCTCTCTCTCTCTCTCTCTCTCTGTCTCTCTCTCTCTCTCTTGAACACTGTCTGCGCAGTATTACCTTCATGCTTTCCCCCCTCCATCTCCCCGCTCTCCTTCTCTCTATATTTTCCTCCTCATGTGTACTGGCCTTTCCCCTCGTAAATCTTTTGCTCGCCCTGTCATCTCCCCCACTTTCTCTCCTCATCCCAGTTTTTTTTAATCTCCTGCTTCTTTCTCTCTCTCCCCCACGAGTAAATCTAAAGTGTGACACAGATGAGGTACTTGAGAGCTGTAATCATGTTGTGATTGTGTGTGCGTGTGCGTATGGTTGTCTGTGTGTGTGTGTGTGTGTGTGTGTGTGTGTGTGTGTGTGTGTGTCAGACGCTGGCCGGCCTGCCA
>NC_140362.1:4635000-4637500 GCF_054491055.1 Hypomesus nipponensis | reverse complement strand
AGTCCAGATGTGACCGCACAGCCACAACAGGCTCAGTGGCCATCTGTTGAAGGAGTCACCGGAGAGAGCTCGCTGTGTCACGTCACCTGTGAGGACGCTTGTGTGCGAAACGGGGCCGGGACGACGGAAATACAGTTTTTCCACGGCCCATTCTCTCTGTCATGCTAACGTGTCTCTCTCTATGCGATGTGTATTATGACGAGGGCGCTGCGTGTTCCTGTCTTTCGTTTCACTCCTGCACGTGCTGTCTGTCGTTTTAGGGTCCATTTCTCAGCTGTCTGCTGTTTTTACTGTATGTTGTCTCTGTGCAATTTCTCTCCTTTTTTCTTCTTTCCTCTCTTTCCTGCCCTCTCCCTTCCCTCCCTCTGCCCCTCGGCCCCTCCCTTTGACCACAGAGAGGAGGAAGAGGAGGAGGAGGAAGATGAGGAGGAGGATGATGAGGAGGAGGTGGACGATGAGAGTCATCCAATCACTGAGGCCTCTAGACAGGGCCTACACAGGTATCCAAGGACAGCTGGTTTTAACAGCATTCAACCCCAGCCCTCTTGGTCCTTCTAGAACGTTCTAGACTGTCCTGTATTCATACCACGTGGTGTTTATGAGTATAGAACATCCTGTGTATTCTTACGTGGGTTTGAATGTATTCCTTCCCCCTGTCCCTGTGCTGTGCTCTCCTGTGCTCGTAGCCTGGGGTCAGCCATGGCGGACTCCTCGACTGTGTGTTTGAGTCTAAAGTGTATGGTTAACCTGGCCCCTGACACCCCCAACCCAGAGATAGAGGGAGGGCGTGTGGATGTCTCCAGACCCGGGGCCAGCCGTTCTGGCCCTGCGTCCACCCTATCCCACGAAGGCTTCAGGCCCAGCGCCGTGACTGTCCCTCCCCGACCGTCTGGTCCCGTCTCGGCCTCGGCCACGAGGAAACTCCCTGGCTCGGCCAGGCTCGTAGGCCGCACGGGCGCCTCTCCAGCCTCCTCGTCCTCTTCCTCGTCCTCCCCCGTTAGGGGACGTCCCTCCTCCTTCCCGGCCTCCCTCCCCCTCCCCCGCTCCCGCCCCCTCCTCCCCCTCCCGCTCCCCCCTAACGTGGACCGGCGGCGGGTGTCTGGAGGGGCCAAGGAGGGTGAGGAAGGACAGGCCAGGGAGAAGCTCAGCAGGTAGAGGGGCAGCGAAAGCTACACTTCAGCCACACCTGTTGTATTTCAGTTCCCACCCAGGAGCACCATCTCTGACATGCTTAGTGTTCCCCCAGCACTTGTCTCTCTGTGTCTGTGTTCGGCTAGGTGGCTCACTATTCACCAGGCCGAGCAGCTGAAATACCTGTTTTTAACCATCGTACAGAAGCCTTGACACTGTTTTAAGTTCATCTTCTTCTTCTTTACTTGGCATAAGAAGCACTTGTCCTCTCACTCCCCTGCATGTAAAGAAATGATTTAAGCATAAATAAAGTCCAGCAAAACACTTTAGCTCGCTTTGGCTTATCCCTCAGATGATAGGAAGGATTTTGAAGGTCAAAATGGTCAGAGACTGTTACTTTTCCCTGTCAGGCAAGCTCTACGTTCCATCTATCATCTCTGAGGGTACACGTAGAAAAGGAATTGAAGGATTTGAACAAAGACAAATCCTTTGCTTGACTCGGTTCCTGCAAGGCAAGATGTTCCATGGAGGACAGTACATTTTCCTGACATTTACTGCTCATCTGCCTTTCATTGTGGCACTGTACCACAGTTAAGCCAAGACAAGTCTATAAATAAATTCAAGTATAAAGGGCAACATAATTCACGTTTAAACGTCCCTCAGATCTCAGCGTTGTGAAATCGCCACAGCAATAGAAACAGGATGGAAAGTATGTCTCTTGAACAGCAGAAAACGACCTTCGTTATGTGTCCTTCTCACAGCACTCTAACCCCACATTATCTGTCAGTGAAAAGAGAGCCACATGGAAGAAGCCAGGAAAAGCTCCTTAAACAGCCAACCCCAATGTGAATTTCAAACCGTTTTCATTGATTTCCCGAGGACACACTGCGTAGCGTGCGGTTCCAGTGTCCGGTCAGCACAGAGAGCTTTGCCGTTTTTTTGTTGTCGTAGTCTTTTATCACCCTCCTTCCTTCAAGTCCCCCCTCACGTCCTGTCTCTGTTGTTTTGTGGGTGCTACCTGCATGCTCTCCGTGTGATGGAAGGTTGACTGGAATGTTCCTCTCTCTCCTCCCTGTCTCTCCTCTCTGCAGTCTGCAGACGGATGTTTCACGTACTAACACATCCAGAGAGTCTTGCTGGGCTGAAAGGTAAGACCTCGATAGGGTCGTATTGACTCCCATGCGTCAGTCCTGCAGTACATGTAGGTGTGTGATACTCTTACAGACTTCACGACACTGCATATGAGTACTCGCTGTGTTTTCGTTTTTTCCCTGCGGGGGGTCGGCTTGGGAACAGTGTTCAGGACGAAAGTGCGTCCACGTCTCAATAGAGAGAGAGGAGGAGAGAGAGAGAGGGGGAGAGAGAGAGA
>NC_140362.1:4625000-4632500 GCF_054491055.1 Hypomesus nipponensis | reverse complement strand
AACTGGACAGGCTGGTCTCTTCTGATTATGGTCATTGGAAAGGCACTATAGCCCAGCAGACACTTGGTCTCTGCTTGGTCTGTTGGCCGTATAAAGATCCCTAGAGCTCATGGAGAGGATGGGTCTGGGAACAGGGTTGTTTTATGTCTTTTTTAATCGACGCAATCTATTCTGTAAAGCCTCTCCGTTACTATGGCCTAGCTTTATTATCGTAGAATGTAAATTTAAATATCTTTTTCTCTCCTGACTGTATCTCATTCCCTCCCTCTGTCTCCCTTGCCCCCCCCCCCCCCCCGAACGCTGACAGTCGGGATTACGCGGACAAGCGCGAGGAGGTGAGGCACGCCAGAGAAGAGAGGTACGTCCGCTTCCGAGATCCGACACGGGTCGTGCGTAGAGAGGTAGCTCGATAGACATGCGGCGGATAGACGATTGAGATACAACGAGCACACGATTCGAGACTCAGAGAGAGGCTCTGGGTTGTCAGCTTTTTGGGAATGGCTAGCAGATGTCTGTAGCTTGCAGATGCTGCCCCGGGCTGAGTTATAGATGTCAGGGCCTCTCCAGGCCTGCTCTGCATTAAGACCTTTAAGAAGGGAACAGGACAAGGTGTGTAATTGCTTCTTGGCACGGGTCTCCTAGATAAGGAAGGCTGTGTGTGGGTGTATGCATAAAATACCATATTTATACTTAAGAGCATTAAACGCATGAATCATTTGTAATTTTTCCCCCTGTTATGCTATGTGGATTTCCTGTAGCATACCACTTGATTGAATGGGGTGTGCAGCATAAATCAAGATAAGCAAAAGCCATGAAAAAGAGACAGGCGCTGGCGAAGATCTATCCGACACTCACCCTGAAGGAGTTGTCAGGGATGCTTCACAGATGCTTGGCCCCCGTTTCAAGGAGGGGAATGAAACGTTTCGTGAAATATGTCCTACCCCATTTGACTTCGGTCCACGTGTGTGACACATCGCGTCTGTGACAGCGATGTCCGTAGATGACACCTGTCTGACGTGTGTCCCCCCCTGCCCGCAGGTACAAGAACGTTGAGAGGCTCGCGTCGGAGGAGTTCGAGAGAGAGCGCCCGCGGGCGCCGACGCGAGGTCGCACGGAGATCACGCTGTGTCTGAGCTCCAACCCCGCCAGCCGCGCCGCCTCCCCGGTGGCCAATCAGGAGGAGCCCTCCCCGAGCCCGCCCCAGACACAGGGTAACGCCGTCGGACGACCGTTCGTCCTCCCTCCCGGTTCAGTGCCCTGTAGAGCAGGCAGACCGCCTGGCATCTGGCGTGGGCAGAGTAGTCCCTGGTCATCAGGGAAGCCCGTGCCCAGCCGACGTGCACAATGCGGGGTGGGAAATAAGCACATTGAGGGCGATTTACATGTGAGTTCGAATCCACTGACTTGGGGGAGACGAATTGCCTCATGGGTAGAGAAAGAGTCCAAGGGGATCCGTGGGATTTGAGAAATCACTGTGGAAATATCTGGGCGACAGGGCGGACATGGATATGGGCGTAGAGTACGGTAGATGGATTGCCTTTCGGGTACCTCAGAAGGCTGCGTTGAGACACGTCCGTCTTGCGGCTGTGTTGCTTAGCTGAGGGAAACTGGTCAGGGTGAGGCTGTGAAGGGGAGAGAAGGAAGCTGAGGCCCGGTGATTTGGACGTGATTGTGGTGTGGGCTTTCCTGTGGTAACCAAAGGGCGGCAGACTACCATTATGAGGCTCCGTTGACATCCTGCAGGAAGAGGGAAGGTGTGGTGGACTGGACTGGACAGCACCACTAACCATAGACCTTCAGTTTCCCACAGGCTCAGACATGTAGAAACATTTCATTGTGCCGGTGACTTCCACAAAATATATATATATATATATATATATTTTTTTTTTTTCATCTAACTCAGACCCTCCATTCAAGTAAAAGTGTGAGATTTGTTTGTCGTACGCACATTCAAACAAGTAACTAAATATATAGAGATATATTAAATAAAATACTGACCAAAAAGAATTTGGCTTAATGAATCGGTTAATAACTTTGTTTAAAGTAGTTGCCGTCACCGTACAGAACATTATAATGCGTTGCAGGAGTACATCAATGTGACAGTTGATTAGTTTGATAGTGCGCATGCTTTAGGAGCGGAAAGTGAACTGAGCATGAACCGAAAAATGCTGATTCGTGACAATTGACTATGCCAATGAATAGTGTCAGGAAGCAATTTTGCAGTATTTAGATTCTAAACAAGATCACTTCTCAAGCTCTGTCCGACAATATTAAGGCATACAATCAAAAACCCCCATGGAACACTTTTGTTGTGTCTTGCTCTCTGTTCCAGGAACCGAAAGAGACTTAGAGCCAAGCCTTGACACCGTGACCCAAACCAGAAGTCCAGCGCCAGAGTTAACAGCACCAGACCCTCCCCCAGAACCTCCCTCGGAGGCACCAGACGAGACACAGACGCCAACGGAGACGGAGGCAGAGGCAGGGGCGGAGGCAGAGAGTGAGGACGTGGCTGAGGCTGAGGCAGAGGCAGAACAGGGCAGGGGTGTAGAGGCAGAGACAGGCCCAGCGCGACAGACAGACGAAGGCGCGAAGGAGGGAGCAAGAGAGGAGGGAGGAGAAAGGGCGGAGGAAGAGAAAGAGTCCGGGGTGGAGGAACAGGTAGAGGAAGGGGGAGAAGAAGAGGAGGTGGAGGCGGAGCCAGAGGGAGTCGAGGTAGAGTTGGAGGAGGAGGAGGAGGAGCGTGAGAGGGTGCCGGCGCTAGGGCGAGAGGTGGAGGACAGCGTCTCGCTGAGTGAGAAGGAGAGGCAGAATGAGGAAGTGAACGAGAAGGACAACTGCTCCGCCTCCAGCATCTCCTCGGCCAGTAGCACGCTGGAGCGCGAGGAGCGCGAGGAGAAACTCAACAGCGACAACGACGCAGGTAGGAGAACTCGGCCGCAAAGCCCCGTCTCACTTTCCACCCCCTCATCAATCCCCTCACGTTTCGATGCACCCGGCCCGAGTCGGAAATCGCGAGTTCTGCTTTGTTTGGATGCTAAATGTCTATCGCCGCGTTTGATACTCCTCCCCACTCCCTCTGTGTCTCCCTGGCTGCAGGCCAATGGAAGCAGAGCATCAAAGAGGCTGACGGGAACGACGAATGCAGCAAGATCCTCAACAGCAAGCGCTTCATGCTGGACATGCTGTACGCCCCCAGCCAGGCGGCCAGCGAGGACGAGGAGAAGGCCGGCGAGACGGAGACGGAGAAGAACGAGGAGGATGAGGACTCGTCTGTGGCCAGCCTGGCGAGCAGGATCTCTACGCTGGAGGCCAACCGGCAGGCGCGGGACGAGAACCTGAAGAAGATGGACGTCCAGCACCTGGACAACCAGGGCAACGTCCGCGCCGTGGCCGAGAAGTTCGGCGACCTGGTCAAGGCTCTGGGGTCTCCACACGACCCGGAGGCGTCGGAGAGGCAGCAGCAGGTACTGCAGCCTGACAAAGCGCCCCCGCCGGCCCCCTCCTCCCCCCTGCCCCCGAAAAAGGAGTCGGACTACATCTGGGACCAGCTCATGGCCAACCCCAGGGAGCTGCGCATCAAAGAGCTGGACTTCACCGACCTGGCGGACGAGGACGACCTGGACATCCTGGATGTGGACAGTGTCATGGGCTCCAGCGACCTCACGTCCCCACCGCCGCCTCCGCCGTGCAACGCTGCTCTGCCCCCGGCCCCACCGCTGTTCGGGTGCCCCCCGCCCCCTCCCATCCTGGGCATGAAGATGGCTCCCATCCCTCCCCCACCCTTCATGCCTCCAGCCCCTCCACCCCAGCCCCCGCTTAACTCCCCGCAGCTCGGAAGAGGGGAGCTCCCTCTCTTCCAGAAGAAGAAGAAGACCATTCGATTGTTCTGGAACGAGGTTCGGCCCATGGACTGGCAGTACAGGAACCATAAATGCTGCAAAGAATCTCTGTGGTCCAAACTGGAGCCGGTCAAACTGGACACGTCAAAACTGGAGAATCTCTTTGAGTCCAAGTCCAAGGAGCTGCCTGTCACCAAGGTAGAGATTGCTTTACAACATGTTTCTTCATGTCGTATTTTCTGTCACAACTGACTTTAAGCTGTAACAAAAACAAGAGGCTACACATGGGGAATCCTGAGGAGTAACAAATTAGATATATACTAACAGACAGTGGCTATCCAAAATCAGAACTATAGGGTGAGTGTGAGTGAGACACCACAAAAGACGCCACACAGACAAAGACGAGGAGAACATACCGTACACCATTTGCTTGGGCAGCATTTCCTAGAATAGCAATCCAAAATGTACCACATCTTGAGCAGAAAAAGCTAAGTCGACCCTCAGGTGTGTTCCGTAACAGTCAAAGCTGGCGGTGGAGTTAGGGTCTTTTTTTTCCCGTTCATAATTCAGTATTTCCTGCTGTGTTTTCTATTTTGGGGACACACGTGTGCCTGTTTAGCCAGTGATGCGTGTGCAGGTTTCGGCAGGCCCCATCAGGGAAACATTTGGTGTGCGTCGTGACTCTGGTTCGATCCCATCCGCTGTCACCAGAGGTTGTCTCCTGCCTCAGCCTGCAGAAGAACGCAGGTCGATTTGAAACAGATTGTTTTCGATATATATGGGTCAACTCCATCGCATCTCGGAGGGAGACGGCATGATGGAGTGCCATGGACTGACTCCTTAATACCTTTTAAACCCCATCAAAGGTGCAGCCTGTCTTTTATAAAGCACACTCTGTCACAGAGAGACCAAGCCAGGAGAACCCCTCGAGAGCAGATGAGCCGACCCCACGTATAGATCAAGTCTCTCACTGTAAAAGTTCACAGACAGTATCAGCCAGATGATATGGCTGTGACTGACTCTTAACAGGTCACCTACAGTACAAGGTAGATTCTTCAAAATAAAGATGAACTCTGCAGGTCAAGTCTAAAACTTTGTTTATTTTTTTGAACCTTTTTCGACCCTCTCAGAAAGCAGCCGTTGATGGGAAACGACAAGAGATCATAGTCCTGGATTCCAAACGGAGTAATGCCATCAACATCGGTCTGACTGTCTTACCCCCACCCCGGACCATCAAGACGGCCATTCTTAACTTTGATGAGTACGCGTTAAACAAGGAAGGCATTGAGGTAAGCTGCGACAGTATCGCTGTACAGTGTTCACGGATGGTTCTAGTGTTAACATCCAGAGCTTCTGGAAGGTAATGGTTTTGTATGTGAGCCAAACAGATGTATCTGTCCCCGGCAAATTTGTTTTCACCGTTCTCTCCACAGTTAATCTGTCATGTCGAATAATATGCAGATTTAAACCAGAATGTTCTTTGAGGAAATGGAATGGCTGCTTTCCTAGCTGCTTCGTGCTAGAGATACATTGCTGACTTGGCAAACAAAAATACATTAATCTCATACGTATCCAAAATAAGCCTGGTTTCACTGAGGACTAGTTGACCCTGTCTACCGAAAACGCATGCCGTGTGCATTTCCGCATTTGATTTTTCACAAAAAAAGCTTTCAATGAGTGTGGATTGGCCACAGTGTGGTCTTGTCCTCTGGTCGCCCAGCTGGATGGCTGTGTGTTTGGCTGCGCTCATGTAATTAATCACCAGGACGATTAAAGGTTAGCAACACATGCATATTTTAAGGTCGTTTTCAAACCATAATATAGACCTTTGGTGGACTTCGGATCTGCAAATAATGATAAATGTTGCATCCCGTTGGCCTTACGTCATCTGTGTTTTTCAATCCTCTTACCATGGAAACTTTTTTACCCGAGAGGAGTTTACGTACCGCTCGTCCTCCTGTGTCTGGAAGTGTTTTCTCACAGACAATCCCAGCGAGGTAGAAAGTTCACATGTCACGCAAGGTTGTGAATGAATCGTGGAAGAAGAAGAAAAAAAAACGAAACCTAAAACTGGAAACAATTTGTGTTTACCATTTCGATGAATCACCTCTGACACCGTTTCTATCGGCTCTATGATATACTGTATCCCAGTGTAAATACACTTGATACTTGTTTGTGTCCCCCATTGACTGTCTCCCACCTTCCATCCCTCTCTCCCACCTTCCATCCCTCTTCCCAGAAAATACTGACAATGATCCCGACGGAGGAGGAGAAGCAGAAGATCCAGGAGGCCCAGCTGGTCAGCCCCGACGTTCCCCTGGGCTCAGCCGAGCAGTTCCTCCTCACCCTCTCCTCCATCACCGAGCTGTCCGCCCGCCTGCAGCTCTGGGCCTTCAAGATGGACTACGAGGTCATGGAGAAGGTCAGCTTGTCTCCTTTTGTTTGTTTTGGATGGGGATGCGGATCGCGCTCCTTTTCGGGAGGGTCGGAGCCCCTGTCATGGCTCGCACGGCCGCGGGTGGAGTCTCGGCTGCACCTGATTCGGACACATCTTCACGTTCCTTCTTCTGTTGTGTTCTGTCATTCGATGTATTCTCTCCTCCGAAGGGGGGGTGGGAAAACATTTTAACCAGCTCCCTCCCAAACGGCTCCTCTACTTCCTGGGTGCCTAAGGGCCTGATCTGATTGGATGTCGTGCTCTTTCAGGAAGTGGCCGAGCCCCTGCAAGACCTGAAGGAAGGGATGGACCAATTAGAAAAGAACAAGACTCTACGCTACATCCTGTCCACGCTCCTGGCCATAGGCAACTTCCTCAACGGCACAAATGTGAGTACCCATCCGGAGGGCTGGCCCGGGGCAAGGAGAGATGGCCATCCCTCCCCCCCTGTCCGTGTCCCCCCCACCCCCCGCTAAGCACCCGCCATGTTTACTTGGCAAGTGAAACAGTGGTCCTCTGTGTGTTGAGGAATGTGCTGTGTGCTGCCTTGCTGTCTGACTGAGGAGAGAGAGAGAGAGAGAGAGAGAGAGAGAGAGAGAGAGAGAGAGAGAGAGAGAGAGAGAGAGAGAGAGAGAGAGAGAGAGAGACAGAGAGAGAGAGAGACAGAGACAGAGAGAGAGAGAGAGAGAGACAGAGGGGGAGAGACAGAGGGGGAGAGAGAGAGAGAGAGAGAGAGAGAGAGAGAGAGAGAGAGACAGAGGGGGAGAGACAGAGGGGAGAGAGAGAGAGAGAGAGAGAGAGAGAGAGAGAGAGAGAGAGAGAGAGACAGAGAGAGAGAGAGAGAGAGAGAGAGAGAGAGAGAGAGAGAGAGAGAGAGAGAGAGAGAGAGAGAGAGAGAGAGAGAGAGAGAGAGAGAGAGAGAGAGAGAGAGAGAGAGAGAGAGAGAGAGAGAGAGAGAGAGAGAGAGAGAGAGAGAGAGAGAGAGTGAAGATAGGGGAAAAGAAAAAGAGAACTTATCCTTGGGGATATGAGAGCTAAACATGCAAGTGGGAAACATGATGCATCAAACAAGTGGGTCACAAAAATAATGTCTGTGTTTATATTTTACGGTAAACCATTTAAAACAGGCAAAAGAACAAAGCAAATCCGGTTAAGGATTATGTCTTTCTGGACATGCTGTTCTCTTTTTTTAGCTCTGTGAAAAATTGGCAGGTCTGCAGTTGA
>NC_140362.1:4382500-4620000 GCF_054491055.1 Hypomesus nipponensis | reverse complement strand
TCTGAGAATCCCACTGCCCCTCCCTCATCTCGCCCACCAGCCAGCCACCCAACTGCAACAAGGCTGGCACCAACCCTGGCACTGCCTGGATGTGTGGATCTCACCTTTATGTTTAGACACCAGTGTGTGTCTGTTGATAAAGTTGGACAGAGACATGCTGAAACAAAAAGTGTCCAGCAATACTAGGTGTATCCAGAGACATGGAGGCCCCACATTTTGTTTCTGGTCAGCCAAGTGGTTCTGTGAGGGCAGTGTGCGAACTCTCCTACCCTCCACTTTCTCAGGTCCCGAGGGAAACATTCAAACCACTAAACTATGAGGTTTTACTTGAGTGCTGATTCAACACGCTGGCCCTATTAGGGTCAAGTGTAAATTTGAACATGGGTGTTGGGGACACGTTGGAGAAACGTCTCCGACTTCAAATGTAAAAAGCAAGTCTTAATCCCAGTGGGTTTGTGACCATGGCTGAGAGGTATTCCTGTAAACAGAGCGCTCTGGAGCTCCAATGTTACTTGGCTAAGTGAGTGCTTGAATAACTGTGGCCTTCAGCCTGAGCCACAAGGGCTTATCGCGGCGCAGAACTCCGTAGCTACGCCAACCCTCGACGTGAGAAATGTCTGAGATTGTGCAGAGCCTGGGTCGTCACCCGTGTGGTTTTAGCGATAACAAAAAGAAAATTGTGGTTGCATTTTCTTTCTCTTTTGATAGATTTGGCTCTGTGCACACAACAGTTATTCTGCTTCATTGTACTACTGTAGTAGTTTTGTCTAAAAGTACTTTTATGCTGACGAAGGTGATCAGACGCGGAATATTTGCACTGGATGTAGAAGTTTGATTTTTAGAGAGGGAGTGATTCATCCTTGACACTGTCACACCACTCCAACATCCGCCAAACATGAAAATAAACCATCCTGTATAACCAGCAACCAAGTAGCAGCACAGTTTGCCATAAAATACCATTTCTTAAGGCCGTATCACGATTCCATCTTCCATACACGGAGCTTGGTTACAGTGAGTTGGAAATTGTGTCGGAGGAGGGATGAACTGGAATTTGTGGAACATGGCATGGTGTGTGGGAGAGGAATGTGGAACACGCTTCACGCTACGCGGAATTGAAACAGTGGATAAAAGGATTTTATGGAATGGATAATGCAGCGATTGGCTTTGGAGTGAGCGGCAAGTTGACATGGGAGCAGAGTAGTCGGATAGTGCTGGGCCCAAGCTGACACATGTCATTCATACTGAATATATAGCTTGAGCAAATCTACAGAATAAACACATGCTGCATGTAAGAGACCAGGCAGGTGATCACCACTGATGCAGGTCATTAGTCCATAGTTGACCACACTTATAATGTGACTGAGGTGTTAGAATTGAGAGAGTGGCTTGGTAGAAATGTAACCACTCATCAAGTGAAAAAAAATGAGTGACCTTTAATATTCAAGAAGAAAAAAAAGTTCAACAAATATTTGTGTGTTGTTTTATAGAAATGATGAGCTGCAAATGAGTGAGTGCCTTTTAGAGATGTCTATTTATTAAGCCATGTTCAGGGGACATAATCTAGAGAATGTCACTGTGTGAAACTAAAGACATACAGCAAACAGAGCTTGGGGTAGCATTATCACCTAGACCAAGGACTTGGAACCATTGACCATTCAACAGCTGTCATTTTTTTTTTCATTCTCTCTAACATCCAGAAATCAGATCAAACTATGTTCCATGGCAATTACATGTCTTCTACTTCCATGTAGTTTGTGGTACCCGTAAATAATTCAATACAAACATGATTTATTTGTATTTTATTTTATTAGGGCTAAGCTATGAGTAGTAGCTAAATCCATCTGCCTTAATGTAGAATTAGGGCACGTACCTTATCTGAACTTTCCCACAGCTGACTATCTATTGAGGTTCTTAGATCTAGTCAGACTTGTTTTTGTAATGTTCATTAGCAATTGTTAGCAAAGTTGTGAGATTGTTCTACAGTCACAAATGCCCACTGTGATGGAAGCATAGCCATTGTTGAGAGATAAAAAAAATATATATCAAAGTGCTACATGTGCAGCACCTTGAGTGATTATCCACAACCAGTCGCAAAATATTTGCCGCTTATCTATCTTGTGAGTACTTTCTGGCAACTTTGGATGGAACCTTTTCAGCACCTTATACACCATTTGTAGCATGCATCTTTTATGGAAACAAGTAGAAGATGAGAGAGATATCTGTTTAGCCTCTTTCCCAGATGGTACAGTACTTTGAGTATTGGCAAATAAAATAAAAAGCTGAGTACATGTAAAGTAAAAGTAGATGAATGCTGTAAAAAGAAATATGTAAATGTCACGACTGTTTGTCTTTCATTTGTCGGTATTTTGTATAGAATAGTGTATTATAGATAAATCAGTATTATTCTAAGAATGTTATTTTGTATTGTTATCTTTGTAATTTAAGCGAAACCAAGCCATGCATGGTTTTCAAAAATGTCTGCAGATGTCACTTCAACTAGAATCTGAGGGATGTTGGTTTGATATTTCGGAGACTTGAGTGTTTGTTTTGTTGTACGTTTTTACTCTGCACAGACTTGAAAACATGGTAGGATGCAGTGATCCATTTAACCACCTTAGCACTCCTGTGGAAGCCTCGGAAGCCTTCGATTCCATTGCACTCAACAACAATCCGTTTTTTCTCATTTCAACATTAGCCCGTGTTACCCATTGCTGCCTGTGCCGTACCACGTCATTGTGGGGCTTGGATACAAGTGCTGTACTATCTAAACTCTGTGAGCTTTTCTTGCATCTATGCCCACAACAGAAATGTATGTATGAAAATAAATGCAATAAAAAAAAGCCTCATCAAAGAGTTGCGAGTAGTGTTGACATGCTACTGTTAAGATGTCACCTGTGTTTCTGGATACGGTAAATGAGATCCCCTGCTGGTTAAATTCAAAACTGCAACCTCGGATGGCCGGAGACATTGAATGTGTGAAGGTGCAATATTTCAGTGTTGTTTCTGGAAGAGTATTTGGAACCTTGCACTTTTTTTAGGGCTTACCAAGTGCCACTGTCAGTGAGTCCTGTGTGTTTTTAAAGACTTTGCTGCTCAATATTAACGATTTAACAGTTTGATCCTTCAGTTAGTGTGCAGTGTGCTGACAGACATAGGCGCCATCACGATGTACAATTGAAACAAAGAAAAGTTAAGCCTCTTTATTTTCAGTCCACACTACCCATGCTGCAAGTCACTCACACAGACAAGAACTGCTCCAGAGTGTACGCAGATTAATGACAAATATAACAACACACTTGTTGACAGATGTTCACTCATGATCATCATACAAAACTCATATTTGGTCTTGTTTTAATATTTCTATGCCCACAGGTGTCATGGAACTGTAAATGTGATTATGGTTTGTGTTTAATAAACTAAACAGAGACAGCGTATGATGAACAAGACATCTAGAAAAGAAATACACAAGAAATACGAATAATAACGAAAGCTTCAAAGAAATTAAGAAAAAAAAAAGGGAAAAAGATTTGACAGATTCAGCTGAAAGCCTTAGGGACCCAGTGCAACCTAAGACATGTTCTGCTCTATACAAGTTGAGACTAAAAGCAAGGGCACATTGATTATTACATAATTTGTCTGCCTCCTGATCTCATAAGTCAAATCTATCAATATATAGTTTTTCCCTGAACAATTATATTTGCACAGTACCTTACAATTGTTTAGATAAATTACACATTGGAGTATTCCCTTTCCAACAGACAATGATTTACTTTGTAAAACCCCTGAACGGAACAGTTAACAGGCAGAGAGAGCTTACGCAATATACATTTTGTATTGCTACATTTTAACTTTTTTTTTTTTTTTTTTCTTCAAGGGGTTTGTTTCTTGCATAATTTCCTATGTTTGCAGTTTGGTGAACGGCTGCACCGAATAAATGGCAAACTGTCTGTCATAGCACCCAAGTACAAAACGTTTGCATTTGGTGGTCAGACATTTGACGATAGTGTGGTTTAGAAACGGTACATAGCAAGTGTGCAATGCAGTCTAATCATTAACTGCAAGGTGATTAGATTATTACAAAACAGCAAAAAGATAAACAACGCTAATAGCATATTACTAAACAAATAAAGCTAGTCCACACTCAACACAGGGCTGTCCTCCGTCGGCTGTGATCGTTTGTTACACATCCCCCATGTTTACGGTTAACTTGTTTCTTTCAAATCATCAGAAAGGGATTTCAACACTAGGAGCTATAGTCAGACACACAGTACACAGTGAAAGCTTGGTACAGTAATATACTTTCCCAAGAAAGACAACTTTTTTTTTTTTCTCCAAAAGATCTGGTTCGAATTACAAAGGAGTAAAAAGAAAAATTACAGCCTCATTGCATACCCATGACCCAGCTTAGCTTGACTTTTTTTGTACTTTTTTTTTTTTTTAAAGGTTATGGTTGTTCATGGAGACATAAACATAATTGAAGCTTATCATTTGGGGTGTCTAAAAAGCATAAACATAGTTATATAAAATGTATACCCAAATTTCTGCTTCAGTAAGCCATTAAGGGAACTAAAGGTTCCCATTTTTAAAAATACTTTTTTTGTTTTTGTTTTTTTTGTCAGTTACTCATGAAGTTATATTAATATATAGCACCAGCCTGTAGATCATGGCATGTCTTGGGAATGGTCTAAAGAGCAAATCTGTGGTGCACTAAATAGCATAACCCAGACAGCAGTGAGACAAATTGCTGAATATTCAAAGAACTAAAAGTGCAGTCCCACTCCAGCAAACTCCCAGACCCAAGCTATCTAACCCCGGGCACGTGGCTCCTCCCACTCTAGGACAGCTGGTGAGGAGCTTCAAGCATTTCCATGAGGAAAGTGTCGATAGGGGTGTCACCAATGAGCTTGAAGAAGAAGAGATGCTCCAAGCACTTCAAGCCAATAGAGCGCAGGGCAGGCAGTCTGAGGAGAAGCTTCGCAAATCTATTGACGGGGAGGAAGAAACCACAGAAATCATTTTGTCACGCATAAATAAGTTAGACAATGCAGTTATAAAGCTCTCTTACGAGTGCAAACAAATCATACTCCGAAAACAAGAGAGAGCGGCACAGTTTCTATACAGAAACGGGTGAAATTCCACCCGCGAGGGTCAAATGAGCCAGTCTCTCTGGAACTCACCTTCCCTGTTGCTCAGGGTATTTCTGTTTGCAGTAGGCCTCCAGTGATGCGTACACCTTCTCTCTCAGGAGCTCCACTTCACCGGTGTTGGACAGGCCTTTAGCATCTGGGGGACCATACACAGCCACATCCATGAGACTGGGTCTCCACCCTCCCTCCCTCCCTCCCTTCCTCCCACCACCACCCACCCCAGTGCAGGGCTCGAGGTGTGGACCCCCCCCCGGGCAGAGCGCGGGCGGCCCCCCGAGGGCGAGCGTCCGTACCTGGGTTGAAGAGGACGATGGCTCGGAGGCAGCCGAGCTCCGTCTTGTCCATTTCCATGTCTCGCATTT
Organism: Hypomesus nipponensis; assembly: GCF_054491055.1. Taxonomy (NCBI): domain Eukaryota; kingdom Metazoa; phylum Chordata; class Actinopteri; order Osmeriformes; family Osmeridae; genus Hypomesus; species Hypomesus nipponensis. Next base: position 4,614,491 of record NC_140362.1, on the reverse strand, counting down.
TGCTGACCAGCTCGGTGAGCACCCTGCACAAGCGACGGCACGACCGCGCGGGGAAGGAAGAGATGAGGCAACAGTTACTACGCTGGACGAGAGGGGTTTGGGGGGGGGGAAACACGTCAGCTGACAGACGGCTGGCATTTCTCTGAGGAATTCTCCAGAAATATATATTTTTTTTCTTCTCACCTGTCAAATATGGCGCCCACCTCGGCACTCTGAACACTCTCCCTGGATGCACAAGGAAGTAGGTTAGTACGCTGCCGTGACACTACGATACAGGCCGATGAGGTGCATCTGAAACGCCGCTGGCACGTGCCGTGGCTAACCTGTCAAAGATGGCCGCCACCCCCGCGCTGTGCGCGTTGTCCCTGTGCAGCTCGGAGGCCAGCAGGACCCCGTCCTTTAGCGCGATGGAGCGGTGGGAGAAGGAAGCGATCAGGAGCTCATTCCAACCTGATTGACCCAAGAGGAACACGATACAGTGAATAAAGACAGCGTCGAATCGAGCACTCCTTGGAAGATTACCAGGGAAGACAGCGGCAGCTAGGGGATTCGGCGACGTTATTTTTATCGCAATGAACGAATTGCGATTGTGGTCGAGACATCCCAAGGCGCATGTTCTAGGCTGTTACCTGCGCGCAGGAGAATGACCTGGTCGTCCAGGGGTAACTCAGAGAAGTGAGGGATCCTCTTGGCCCACTCCACCAAGGCAAACAGCTGCTTGTCTGCCGTCTGGCAGATGTTGGTGACGGCATCATGGGGCTGGAACGAGACGAGCCAAGCTTGTGAAGAAAGAACTCCCCAAAGCCATGTTGACCTCGGAACAAAACGTTCTATTCTCTAAAATAATAATGTGTTTGTACACTGCAAAAATGCCCACCAAATTTAGGTGCAAACATCTTAGTTATGATCTTGCTTAATATGCCTAAAATAAGTACATGCCAGTGCAGTAAGAAAGTTTTACTGGATAAGATTATTATATTATTTTTTTGCTGTCAGTAGATCAGCTATTTATACTAGAAACAAGTCCTAACTAGATTTAAAATCTAAAAGAAAGATTTTCACATGATATGTACAGTTTTGGCAGTGTAGTAGATGAGTGGCAGGCAGATCATTTGAACGGACGACACCACATTGAATCTGCACACCGACGTGACCACTCAGTCTCGCCCACATCTGGCCCTATCCTGGGGTGTGTCTCCCCCCCCCCCCCCCGACTCACAGAGTTCACGGCCGAGCCTCCGTCAGAGTGCAGCTCGGTCCTCTGCTCCACGGCCGTCTCTGCCTCCAGGATCTTCTCCACGGGCATCTCTTCGTTCACGGCGCTGCTGCACTCGAGCTCCCCCTCGCGCTCCCGGTTCCTCTGGCGCTCCTCCTGCACGGCTGCTCCCACCAACACAGGGAGGGGAGGGGAGGGAGGGAGGGAGGGAGGGAGGGAGGGAGGGAGGGAGGGAGGGAGGGAGGGAGGGAGGGAGGGAGGGAGGGAGGGAGGGAGGGAGGGAGGGAGGGAGGGAGGGAGGGAGGGAGGGAGGGAGGGAGGGAGGGAGGGAGGGAGGGAGGGAGGGAGGGAGGGAGGGAGGGAGGGAGGGAGGGAGGGAGGGAGGGAGGGAGGGAGGGAGGGAGGGAGGGAGGGAGGGAGGGAGGGAGGGAGGGAGGGAGGGAGGGAGGGAGGGGTAAGGAGAGGGAGGGAGGGGTAAGGAGAGGGAGGGAGGGGTAAGGAGAGGGAGGGAGGGGTAAGGAGAGGGAGGGAGGGGTAAGGAGAGGGAGGGAGGGGTAAGGAGAGGGAGGGAGGGGTAAGGAGAGGGAGGGAGGGGTAAGGAGAGGTAAGGAGGTTTAATACGGGGGGGGGGACAACATGAGGGAGAAACACACAGGGTTCCAGAGAAAGAGATCGAGGAAAGAAAAGAAGGAAACACTAGTGTGCAACATTGAGCTTACGGTTCTAGATCAGAAGAAGGTCCGACAGGTTAATGTAACTATTGATTTCCCGTTCTAAATGAATATAAAACAGATGTGTCTGAAACGTTTTTTTTCTCCTCAATTGTCACAACACTGTACCATGAGTATCATGATAGCCTTATGTGTCAACTACCTACACAGAGATCAAAACAGCATGGTCTCAATATTAGCACAATTTCAAACCCAATCTCTTGAAAAAAAGAACACATCCAGTCATATTCATCGTCAACCTTCCAGTCTTCCAATTTTTATTCTTACATTTCTGACGTTCATCTTGGACCACTATAGAAGGAGGGAGAGAAAGAATAGGGGAAAACAAAAGGAAAAGAGGGAGAGAGGGGTTAGTTTATTTAAACCTACCCCAATTCTCAGGTCTCTCCCCCTCGTTTCTCTTACATACCCACCCCCACAATTAACACACACGTCTAAATTGATTTTGGTCAAATACTTAACTGGGCAATATTCTACAAAATTCAATTCTACAAACGAGTCAAATATTCTAGATATCCTGACTACATTTCACGTCAATCAAATACACGTAATTATCGGTGACGGAATCTTGGGACGTTTTAGGGCTTCAAACGAAAGAACGATCATTTTAATTGAGAGTTTGAGGTTTCTTGTATTGGGTGACACGTGGCGTCTCTCCCTCCTCCTAGGAAAAGGCTCAATCAAGACGTTGTCCCTATTTAGAGGGGACCTCTCATCAAAGCGCTCTTCCGAGTGCCTTGGGAAAAAGCGAGGCTGCGACCCCCCGCCCTTGGCCCGCCCTCCATACCTTCCCTCTTCATGCCCTTGGCCCGCCCTCCATACCTTCCCTCTTCATGCCCTTGGCCCGCCCTCCATACCTTCCCTCTTCATGCCCATGGCCCGCCCTCCTCACCTTCCCTCTTCATGCCCATGGCCCGCCCTCCATACCTTCCCTCTTCATGCCCATGGCCCGCCCTCCTCACCTTCCCTCTTCATGCCCATGGCCCGCCCTCCATACCTTCCCTCTTCATGCCCATGGCCCGCCCTCCATACCTTCCCTCTTCATGCCCATGGCCCGCCCTCCATACCTTCCCTCTTCATGCCCATGGCCCGCCCTCCATACCTTCCTTCTTCATGCCCATGGCCCGCCCTCCATACCTTCCCTCTTCATGCCCATGGCCCGCCCTCCATACCTTCCCTCTTCATGCCCATGGCCCGCCCTCCATACCTTCCCTCTTCATGCCCATGGCCAGGCACTTCTGGTAGCGGCAGTACTGGCAGCGGTTGCGCTGGCGCTTGTCCACCAGACACTCTTTGTTGTCCCTGCAGGTGTAGCTCAAGTCTTTGCGCACGGTGCGCTTGAAGAAGCCTTTGCAGCCCTCACAGCTGTACACACCATAGTGCTTGCCTGTGGGAGAGGACAGGAGGAGGAGGAAGGAAGGAAGGAAGGAAGGAAGGAAGGAAGGAAGGAAGGAAGGAAGGAAGGAAGGAAGGAAGGAAGGAAGGAAGGAAGGAAGGAAGGAAGAGTGATGACGGGGGACATCCAGCCCCACACTGAGAATCAAACAGGACCTTTTTGTCGTTGAATGGTTTCGTGGTCATGAAGTGCAGAGAACTGTTTTACGCTACAAGTGTTCGTACACCATGTTTCCATACGGCATTTCGAATGCTACACTGGCTTTCAGTTGGACTAGACAGAAAAATGCAGACAATAAGGGATTAGCCCTTGCTGAACCCTGGCCTCGGTGCACTCACCAGAGGAGCGGTCTCCACAGATGGCACAAAGGCGTTTCTGGGAGAGCATTATCCCAGGGCTGTGTGCAGACATGGGCCTTAAGCCAAATGGTGGCTTAACATCATCTGAGCTGCTGATGGAGTGCATCCCCGACATTGAAGAGTTGATCTGTACAACAAGCAGAGGAGGTGGAGAAAACCAACTGCGTTTGTTAGTGGGGAATCATTGTTATGGCTCCTTTTCAGCCACGTAGCATGCAACATACATTCCATATTTAGAGGCAGACTGTACTTGCCTGATTACTGCTAATTGGTCCAAAGCCCACACCAGGAGAACCAAGTGAGGGGCTGATGACAGAGAAAGGGGAGCCAAGGGTGCTGGTAGGACTGTTGGAGGCTGAGCTGGTGGGTTGCTGTGAGGACATGGCTATAGAGCTACCCCACCAAGAGTAGAAGGATGAGTTGTCTGAAGGACACAGATCTGAAAACCCAAGGCGAGGTTAATCAGACAGTGGCATGGTTAGTTAGCTGGCTAGCTTGTTAACGTTAATCACTGTTAATAACACGGTGCTTAACTACTTATTGACTTAACGTCTCCCCTGGTGTGTGCCGTCCATAGTCGCTTAAATTTGAGGCAGCCAATTTGCTTTCCAACACCAGTGCTAGTCAACCACATTATATTTAATGGCGATGGTACTCGTTAACTAGCCCTCATATTAAAGCTGCTAATGTCACAAATTAGCTATACTGTAAAATAAACCAACGACTAATTCCTTATCCTTTTTGTCCCACAATAGCTCCAACCCCTGGCACAACATACTACAGCAGCGAATTTATCGTTAGCAATGGCATTGGATTGCTGCTATTTTTACCTAAAATGATAGCTTACCAAGTAGGCTAGCTGGTTAACCTTAGAAATTGCGTAGCTACCTCTGCGTTTTTTAGCAACGAAAGCCCTGACCAGTAGCTAGTTAATACTGTACAAACGTTGCCGACATTAACTCTTTGGATAGCCAGCCACACTAGCTAATATAGCTTACCAGATTTTTTCCTATGTATTTGGGCCAGCGTTCGTAAGCTAGACTGCTTGGCACTTCAACTTGGCCAGCTACTCCACAAACGTAGTTAGCTGCTTAAATAGCTAGCTAGCTAGTCACGGACGGGTAGGCTAGCTATCTACATCGATAGCCATTCGTATACTAATCCGTTTTTACTGCTGCTGGCGACGAAAATGTTTGGCAATGTCTGTAATAAAACTATTTTTAAATCAAAACATGTCGTATACCGTTAGCGCTAACTGTCTCATCGAAGTTGGTGGTTAAATAATCCAATTGTTACCTCGCTCTACAGTTCAAGATCATTTCAGATAGCTAGCTAGCTAGCTGTGTGTGGTCACATAGCTAGCTCGCGGACAAGCTAGCTTACGCGAGCTACCTCGCTAGCTAACTAGCGCGAGAGAACGATATGGTCTCGAGTGAAAATTTGTATTACATTTCAGTTGGTTATATTATAGTATACTTACTATAGAATTCTTCAGCACATGGTTAAATGTCACATTACTATTTTTGGTTGCGTATTTCTCGTATATTTCCAGAGACAAGGGTGCGCGAGGTAACAGGCCTAAACTCAAATCACGTTTACTTGATGCTGTTGTTGTTTACACACGGAAAGGAAGCCATCTTGGCTCTTTGCCAGCGTCCTCTGAGCCACAATGTCTCCAATGAAAGGCAGTTGCAGAGCTCCTGCCTACCAGTGAAAACGTGTGGGCTGAAGGAAACTGCGACGGAGCTCCTCAAGTGGTTCAGCAGACTTCCTCATGATTATATTTGTTCCAGTGACAACTACAAATAGTATTATTTTACGTCTGAATAATGAATCAAATGTAATGTAATACACATAGGCCTACAATATGAATTTGTTCTCAGTTGCTGATACAGGCAAATTTGAATATATATTTGTATTTGATTTATTCTTCCAAATTATGTTCTACATGCAAAACACGCCTCTGATAAACTGAGTACTAGTGTCTAAAATACTAAATCTATTGGAAAGTCCTTGCCAATAATGTGTCATCCCATTGTTTTTTTAACTTCATTTAATTATTTTGAAACCATGTATTTTTTTCTTTATGCAGCAACTATATTCATTTTTCAAACTGTGCTAACACATAAAGTGAGAAATGCTGTAAAACAGAGTAGGGGAGACCAGGGTTGGTTGACACACTTTCACTGTCTGCCATATTTCTCTGGCATCATTTATGTTAGAATATTCTAACCAGCAGCAAATGAAACGTTATGGTCTAAGCTATAATCACATATGTTTAAATGTACAGAAATATTTTGTAAAATGTTGTGATTTGTGATTAAATGTTATGCATTTGTGCCAACCAGCCCCACCAGGGCGTTGGAACACAATATGGGGTTGGTTGGCACAATGTTAACCCTTGTGCTACCTTTGGGTCATTGTGAACCTTTGGGTCACTTTGAACCACCGTCGTGTTTTGCGACAACTTTACCTAATACAAAAATAAAGTGAAGCATTTGATTTTCACCTTTGCGCTGTGGGGGGTCTAAAACTAGGTTAAAAGACAATAGAAACAATTTGAACATTTAGTAGTACATTTTAAGCAATTAATCACAACATGTTTTATGCAATTCATTAGGAATGTATATTTGATCCCTAACCCAATCCCTAATCCTCAGGATTAGGCAACAAGAATGAAGACCAGAATGTTGACAACAATGTTCTTATTAAACATTTAAAAGGGACAGTAACCACAACAGTAGCCCTCCTAGTAGCCCCCCTCCCCCATCACACCTATAATACATGTCTTAAAATTGTTTTTATTAAATTGCTTCAAAATCTTCAAAATCACTGTTCCAACAAACCCCACTCACACCAACTTTGTGATGAAATGATGTTAGCCAGCTACCATCACTCATTACAGACTTTCACATTTAAAACGAAAATTGAACTGATTCCTATGTCTATTAACTACACTTTATCTGACACCATTTGATAATACATTTAGTCCATAGACCACTTACTTTTGATACTATATAAGTGAAATGTTACCCTCACCAAAAACGTTTGTGACTTTCAGATGTTTTAACATAGTAGATGAGTGCAGGTCAAGAAAGTAAACATTTGGATGTTACAATTTTGTTTCTGTGACTTTCAAAAGGACCAAAAAATGCTGTGTGCCAACCAACCCCTGTTGTCAACCAATCCCGGTCTCCCCTACATTTGATCAGTGTTTTGCCCCTTCAATGGGACCAGGTAAAAACTACTCAGGACTTTTCAGAACAATTAGTATTTTTATTATGCCCTTCCTCCTATGATTGCAAAATACCGTTCACATGTCTCTCTTGCTGTCAAGTTCACAATGTAACTACACACTTGGTCATTGTTTCCAGTGTTTTTTGGAACACCTCTCTACATAGTTAAAATGTCAATGTCATTCTCCCCCTACTTTCCATCATAGCTTGTTGAGAGAGAGAAAAGTCTAACTTGAAAAACGACTTTAAGATTACAAAAAGAGCTGGAGTTGATGCTGTGAAAACAAGACAGGCAACATTCTTACACCCCTACACATGTACTAACTAGATTGAGTCAACTTATTGTTCTTTTTGTTTGCTATGGTACGTGAGCGCTGCTTCATTGCCTTTATGCTGAACTTACATATAGTGGGATTTGGTTTGCACTGGATGTTAGCAAGGTGCATGTTTCACATTGTGCCAGATGCCTGCCTGAACAAGTCCAGCAGTGATGATGGATGCTCCTCTATGGTGTCTGGTATTCATATCAGGTCAGTATCTGATCAAGATTCAGTATGGCGTTAAATTATGTTTTTGATGTAATGTGTCAAGAAACGTGTAATTGGCTTAAATCCGGTGTTAGCCTTGCATGTGCCAAACAACTGTTGACATTCGGTCAATAGTTTCACCATCAAAGTAATGAATTTGTTCTTATACATTGTGTTTTTTCGTCTGCAGGGCTGTGTTCCTTCACTTGCATCTCGCCACAGTACAACCATGTCAGTCTCCGAATGAATTACACAGACGCAAAGAGTTACTGTAGGAAGATGTATACAGACTTGGCCACTCTCTACAACCATGACGATGTGGAGAACTTGATCAGTTCGGTGCCGGTTGACTTAAAGAGGGCCTGGATAGGGCTGGAAGAGGGAGATGTGTGGCAGTGGCACTGGACTTATGGAAAGGGGGAGTTTTTTTATTGGAGGGATGGACAACCATCTCCAAATATTAGTCAAAACAACTGTGTAGCAATGGGTCCAAGTGGACAATGGTTCGAAGATGATTGTAAGAGTCGCAATAGTTATGTATGTTCTGATGGTGAGTAGATGTCCATTCCATAACACAAATATCGACAGTACCATGTTTGCATTTGTATATTTGAAAGATTACTATACACAAGTGTGATTTATTCCCATATGTAACAATAGGAGAACCAACTAATGCCAGTCTCATCTTTATTGATGGGAAAATGTCTTGGAGAGATGCTCAAGATTACTGCAGGAACATATCCATGGACCTGGTCAGCATACGGTCCCTGGAAGAGAACCAGTTTGTACTGGACGTGACCCAGACCCAGGCCGTGTGGATAGGACTGTTTAAAGACCCATGGACATGGTCAGATGGAAGCAGCTCCTCTCTCCGCTTTTGGAGGCGTTTTCAGCCCACCAATGACAAAGACCAGGCCTGTGTTCTCGCAGTGTTTTTTGACGAGGGTCGGTGGAATGACAGGAGTTGTGACATCAGTCAAGACTTCATATGCCAGGGTGGTGAGTCGATACTCTTCAATACGAATATGTATTTGTCTATGACATTTGTTGATGTGTACGCAATAGGATTATGGTTGTTATAGATATTCATAGAAAAGGACATCATGTTTCTCTTTTTCCTTGAATTTCCTTGACTTGTCTCGTCATTATTCTCTACAGCTTTAAAAGCACACCCTGAACCATCGACTCCACAACAAATATTTTCAACAGCACAGCCAACTACTTTTCGGATAACGCCTTCTCTAAAAACTACTGTTGTAAATCAAACACGCACACCCACTCTATCTGCCTCTACTAATGGCATAACTGCTAAATCCCCAACTCAAAACACACCGTTGACATCTCCAGCTCAAAACATGACTTCAAAATCTCCAAGTCAAGCTGTGACAACAACGCAACAGGCTACAGACCTCAACTCTACCCCACACACAACCTCGGTTGAAGGTGCTGCTTCACACAGCACACCAGAATCAACTGCTGCCATGGCAACTGAAAACAGTCATGGTTTAATCCGAGGTCACTTTCAACATTTGGATGCATATCATTTTTTATTATATATATTACATATATTGCTTGATTCTAACGGTTGTATGTCCCACCAGATAATCTGATATTGGTGCAGAAGAACATGACCTGGATGCAGGCGCAGGCCTACTGCAGAGAGCACCACATCAGCCTGGTTTCGCTGACCACACAGGTGGTTCAGGGCTGGGCTGCCAAGAAGGCTTCCAATGCCACATCTCCTTATGTCTGGCTAGGCCTGCGTTTCACCTGTGCCTTTAACTTCTGGTTCTGGATCCCGTCACACACAGGCTGCTATCAGAACTGGGCCCCAGGACATGGGAGAGGGGGGCCCCAGGACTGTAGCCTTGCAGGTGCCATTCAGACCACAGGGGGGCATCAGTGGATTAGCCTGCCAGAGACGGCCATGATGAATTTCCTCTGCCACACATGTGCTGGGACTTGAATAGAATTGGACCACAATCTTTTTAGTGTTATGAATGAAGCTCTCATGTAAGCTACTGTTGGTGTCTGTTTTATGTGTTCATTTTTCCCCTCAGTATTTTGCTTCCAAGTCAATGCTGTGTGGAAATGTTGGTCTTTTACAATCTGCTGTTAAAATCAAATTATGAGTTCATTATGCAAACTCGTTCAGTGTCATGGGCAGCAAAAGTGATAAAGTGATGTGAGAACGCACATCAGACTCAGGTTCCATGCCTGTCTTGTCGGATGTTGCACATTTGCATATTGACCCCGGTCCCCCAGGGTCACCCCAACGGATTGTTCTTTTCGACCACCGGGGCACAGCTCACACCCAGAGGGCTGCCTCCCTGCCTACAGCCCTCATCGACCTGACCTTCACTGAGCTGCATGGAGGCCAGTTCACTTCAGGCCACGTCTTCCTGTCTGCACCCTTGAAGGAGAAGGATGCTGTTGCCGTCCTGTTTCATCCTGAATGGCTGGATACATCCCGCATTTGATTGTTTGCAACACGTATGTGCTGATCTTAAAGTCGTGTTTTTTCGGATATTGACATTGGAGAATTGGAAACGAGAAAGTCACATTAAACCCTCTTAAAATGCTCGCACCCTTTGTTGTTTTCCCAGAATTCATTTTCAGGGAATAGAAGACTTCCATCACTTTCCCCTTGTCCCTAGTATGACTCAGAAATAATGAATTGTTGTGCAGACATTGCATTAATGTGCAGCCATTCATCTTATAAAGCAATCTGTTATCAGAAACTCTACAACTGTAAGATCTAAAGTTGGAATCTCTTGTAATATGTATTGTTATTGTATTGACAAGGAAACCCCACATAGCTTATTTCCTTAGCTGGACCGCAAACACATCTGTTAACAATAAATCAAATGCATTTATATAGTACATTTAAATACAATAAGTGGCAACCCAAGTTCTGTGTATACTACAACCAAAAGCAGAACTAAGCACATACAGCATACAATAGGCAAACTGCATACACAGCCCAATGAAACGTGACATAACTTATGACCTGACAGGAAACTATGGCAAACCAAGGAAAAATTATGTATCTTCAGGCAACACTTAAATGTATCGAGGCTAGGGGAAGACCACATGCACAGAGGCAGTCTTGAAGGCTCCATCACTACCACCCTTGTACTTCAAACTCGTTTGTGGTGTCTAAAAATAATCTGGTTTGAGGATCTGAGAGACCTCAATGTGTTGTGGAGACTGCAAAGGTCAGAAATATAAAGTGGTGCTAATCCATGTATTGCTCTAACCGCAAAGGACTGAATAAAATCTAGATCTAAAAGTGAGGGAAATGTGGTCTCTCTTACTGGAGACTGTGAAGAATTTAGCAGCTGCATTCTGACCAGCTGGAGGCGAGACCGAAAGACTCCCATACACAAGGAGTGTTTATAAGAACCTCTCAATCTTTGAAATAGAGGATGGGTTTTAATTTGCCAATTGTCCTGAGCTGGAAGAAGCTACCTTTAACAACAAAATGTATTTGTCCATCCAATAATAGGAATAATCAAAGATTTGTGGCATGATTATGCACATTTGTGGAAAGACCTCCCCCCCCCCTCCAGATTACTGGCTACAGTTTCGATTTGAGTCAAATGGGCCAAACAATAACTTACATTTAAGTTTAAGGTTTTAGTAGGGCTGTATTACTGTATTCATAACGAAAATAGACATCCAGAATAAAATGTGTAAATGATTTTCTTCATCCTTGTGATCTGCCGCTGCATTTTGACTGCTGCATTTGCATCTGCATTGAAAATAAGCTCGTCACTTGTCAATTATCACGGACCATTACCCACGAGTGTGTCATAGCCTAGGTTCTCCATGAAAAGGCCTTGGTCAGTATGGGCCTCCCGTCAGTTCAATGTTAATGTCCCTTTGGGTCCAGTGTCGGCTTATGGGTTGGCTCCTCCCCCTTTTCTCACCCTCCTCTCCTCTTGTGTGCTGTCCAGCTGGTTGTGACCCTTGACCTCCTGACCTTCACTCCTGACCCTTGGAGACGTTCCCACGCCACACCCTTTTGTGTCCTGCTCTCCATGGAAACACAGTGGTCACTCCCTCCTCAGCTCTACACAGAAGGAAACGCAAGTCAGGTGCACTCAGAGCAGTAGACTTACAGCTCATTTGACCTAATCCCAAATCAAACTCTGGACAAGGCAAGACAAATACAAGTTTATTATCAATAAAGGACAATTAAACAAAACAAATGTTGATGATCTTTAAAACTAATTTCCACATGGTTCACATGAGGTTATGCTGTAGTAGTTCCTAACTCAATTTAATGGAGAATGTTTAGTATTTATTCATGTAATGTATTCATTCATGAACATAAGGTTGAGCATAGTGTATCAGGAGCAAACACAAATTCATTAAAATCAATAAAGCTCCAATATTATGCCCACTTGGGTTTGACAACTCCATATTAACCTATTCCTATGTATACTGGTGAATATACAATTTTACCAATATCACATTACATTTGAACTGTATCTCCACATTCCCCCCCCCTCTCTCTCTCTCTCTCTCTCTCTCTCTCTCTCACTCTCTCTCTCTCTCTCTCTCTCTCTCTCTCTCTCTCTCTCTCTCTCTCTCTCTCTCTCTCTCTCTCTCTCACTCTCTCTCTCTCTCTCTCTCTCTCTCTCTCTTGCGCTCTCTCTCTCGCTTTCTCTCTCTCTCGCTTTCCCTCTCTCAATCTGCGCCCCTCTGCTGTCCCCTCCCTCTATGCCCTCTGTCACTTTCACAGTTAATTGTGGCAAAAGAGATTTTCTCCATTGAGGCCCAGTCTCTTAGGTAACCCCAGTCCTGCATGAAATGAGATGGAGAGAGGGAGAGAGGGAGAGAGGGACATGGACAGCCAGTCAGAGAAAGCAACTGAGGAGAGAAGGCCAAAGAGGAGTGTGGTGACTACAGCAACGGTTTACGTTTAGAGAAACAAGAAGCAGTGAAATATATGAATGCAGATATTAGAACACTTCTACAGGACCTATGAGAAGGTACCGAGAAGATGTAAGTATTCAAATAGCCCATCTACCTGAATATCAGAAGGAGTTTTGCCGATTCAGTGTTTATCCGGCCAATGCTTTGGATTATTTGTTTGTTCGTTTTCGATGAATCATTGACATCATTGTGTTTGCTTTCAAGATTGATTTGAATAGTAGTATGTGAAGAAGAAGGTTGATTTGAAACGTCTTTGTAGATCCTCTTGAATGGTCCCCGCTCCCCAGGACACTAAGCTGTGGGGGGATTACTCACAGCCTGAACCTCAAAGAAGAACATTTCATGGATTTCATGTTTCGGGGAATAGAAGCTCTGATATGATCATTATCGGAGTCCATTTGATATGGTGATCAATTTTTAAACGGACTGTCATGATACAATCATACAACGATGATAATTGTTGACAATTCATGTTTCTGAGTTGATTTTTTCACAAATAACAACTCCTTTTTTTCTGACTGTGTAATCTATTGTGTACATGTCAACACATCCTTCATTTGAACAATTGCTTGGGCAAATCCAACGGTGTGCTCACAGTGTTCAGTGTTCAATAGGCCGCTCCCGAAGCTGCCTCTTAGGAGTCTGGAGCTGATTGTCCAAACGCAATTCTTGTGTTTTCCGTATCCATGTCCAGGAGTTGTGGATGGACATCATACTCCTGGCTCTTACTGACACCAAGAGACTGAAAAGAGAAAAGAGCTGAAATGAGGGCGTTTCTATGATGGGGCTTGCAACATACAATCACGTTAAGGCTAATGTGGGGTGATAGATTTAGACTGAATTGAACTGCTCAATGTCTGTGTTCCTCAGACATTATGGTATGTCTATGTAAGTCTAAAAAGGGCACAAGTCTTTGACATCATCTAGGGGAGATAAATGCCTGCCATGAACGGTACTGAACATCAGTTACTATAAAGGGCAGCATCTAGCAGTATTAGGAAACCTTTCAATTCCACTGTATGTTTCAAATGTTTATTATGTTTGAGAAAATAAACAGATGAATAATGTGATCTCGTGCTTCTCATTTCAGGCTGGGCTTTTCTACCGTGGTAAATAGTCATTTTCTTTGGGTATTTCTTGTATTTAGTTTATTTTTATAGGGACAGTGTACGTTAATCAACATTTCAGTGAAAGTGTCGGTTTGTCAACCGCCATCCTTGGGCAGGTTATTCAAAACAATTACAATACAGACAATCAATGATTAGTGAGCACACACAGAGCAACATAGGACATACAGACAGAGCAACATAACACAAATAGCAACAACATAAAATCCATAAAAGCAACAGGGTGTTTCCACACCTCACAAGCGACAGACAACATACAAAATGGAAAGTGGCAATACACAGCTTATTATTATTATTATTATGTTACAAATCTGATTGTGCTTTAGCCATGTTTTCAAGTCTTTTGTGAAAGTGTGACAGGTGGTGCAGTTATGTCTGAGTGTCTTCCAGACACGGGAAGCTCTCACAGAGAAAGCGGATTTACGAAAGGTGCTTTAGGTGCATGAGAGTCACCTCTCATGGCAGATCTTGTGGGTCTGCTGCGTAGAGAGGGAATACGAGCCATGCGGCGGTGTATTGCACAAGAGGTTCCCAACTCAGGAGCTCATGCTTCCTGAGGATGTAACAGTGACGATGGCTATCAAGCACTTTGACAACCTGTTTGCAGACAGACTAATATAGTTTTTATATGGTACACCAAGCTTGGGCCCAAATGTTCAAGCAGTAGTATGGCAAGTGGGGGAGTATAGATTTGAAGTACAGTTTGGCTACCTCGGTAGTGAAACAATTCCGGGTAAATAGGTAACGAGCTAGGTTGAATTTGGTTGTTTGAATGATCTTTTCCACCTGCTTTTTAAAAGAGAGGTTGGAACCAAGTATGATGCCAAGGTACTTCAAATCACATACAACCTGGAGCTTCTCCCCTGACACACAGACATCAGGGGCATCTGTTGCCCTCTTTGTAAAGGACATGCAGACAGTTTTTTCCACATTGAGATGCGAGCACAAGTCACTGAGCCACTTTGTAACCTGGACCATTACAGTTGAGTTTTTGTGCAGCTTGTTGTTTGCTCTTTACATGCACATGTAACACTGTTTCATCTGTATACATTTGAACTTCAGACCGAGTGCAGACAGAAGGCAGATCATTTATGTACAGGCTGAACAGGAGAGGCCCCGGTATTGACCACTGGGGAATGCCCACATCATAGCTGAAAACGGGCGACAGCTCGTTGTTCACTCGGACACACTGAGTTCTGCCTTCAAGGTGTGATTTCATCCATCGCAAGGCCTCGGGGGAAACGATCGACTTGGACAATTTAGAGATTGTTCATGATCTTGTAATGCATACTGCGTCAGCATGCACTCTGAGTAGGTGAGAACTCAGTAAACAGGTTACAGTATTCAAATTCAAAATGTGGATGAGTGAAATAGCCTTGAAGAGTTTTTTTGGGGTGTGCCAAAAACAAACAAAATGGACATGAATGAGAAGAACAAGAATGACGTCAATGGGAAGGGGCGAGATAATGCAGGGCATCTACAGTAATATCAAGCTGCTTAATAAAAAGAGTAGTAGTAAAGTAGTAGTTCATTTCTGTATCCTCCTAAAACTGAGAGTTAGGTAAATATCAAATGTTGCCAAAGAGGGAAAATGCAGGGATCTGATTGAGAACAGGCCTTGAAATTCCTTGAAATCACATGACTTACGGGAAAAACTGCCAGTTAGATTGTGAAATCGTGAACATTTCCCAAAACTCTTGTCAAGTTTGACTCTTGTCAAGCCAAACAGGGTAGAGAACTGTGTTGTTTTTGTTGAATTTGGCAGCGTCACTGCACATTGTGCAGTTTTACATTGCCATTTTGTATTCAACATAACATTGAATACATGCACCAACCACCATTATTTTCATGAGAATCAGAAAGAAGGAAACTATGCAAAAAGAAACATTGTAACTGAGTTATGGTGTCATTTTCCTGCTTCCCTCACATTATAATTTGAATTGAAATACAAGACAGTGAATGACCTTGAATTGACCTACACTGAACACCAACTGGTATTTTAAGGGGGGGAAGTTTTTTTTTGGTAAAGCTCATTGAGAAACGTTGCAAAATTGTGTTGAGGTGGGAGGTGCTTACAGTATAAAAGATTGTCAGGACAACAGAGGGGATTCATTCTGTGCACAGCCCTCCAAACAGGGAACATGGGGTCTCCCATCTGTCTACTGGTGTTCCTCGTCTTAGCTGTGGAACCAGCACAAGCAATAGAAAGGTACAGTAAATATTTCAACAGCTGCATGAGGGAATGATCAGTCCTGTTGGCCTTTTGTTTGCATAGATCCAATGAGGCAGTTTTGTTAACTCACCTCATGAGTTTTTCCTTGATGTGCAAGGTCAATTCAATTTCCCGATTCTTGCCATGAATGTGCTTTGTTCAAATTCCTATGAATCTACTGTGGTCTTTCAGCTTCTTCATCTCAGCCCCCAATGTGTTCCATGTTGGAGTTAAGGAGCAAGTTCTGATCCAAGTGGGGGAAACCCTGCTCAATAAACGTGTAACTGTTTACCTGGAGGCCGAGATAGAAGGGATTCTGATCTCAGAGAGGATCAGCACCATCTGTACCCAAGTGGGGCAGTTTCAAACAGTGGAACTAGAGGTATGTTCAAAATATGAGATGGAGAGCAGACCCACAACTGGGACTAGAACAGCACATATATGTGAATCCTTCATGTTAAGTATGTTTTCAGATAGACAAGGAGAAGATGTCAAAACTCCAATTCCGCAGTCAACCGCCCTATCTCTTACTGGTGGGTGAGATCGACTCGGTGAAAGGTAGACAGTCGACAAGGGTCCTAGTCTCCAAACACCAAGGCTACATTTTCATTCAGACAGATCAGCCCATCTACAATCCTAATCAGATAGGTAAAACAAGAATTTCAACAGAATTTCATGCATGGCAAGATACTTTCATTCATAAACAGTTGGGGTGAAAAACAATGTTTGTTCTCTTAACAGTGAAATACAGGGTGTTTACCTTGGACCACTCGATGAGACCTGTAGATGGCATTTTTCAGTTGTCCGTTTTTGTGAGTAGAAAACATTTTAATTGTTGGCTTGTTGACCTTGAGCACAGATGTCTGGAGCTTCTGAATGTGACATTAATGTTTAACTGTGACAGAACTCAGCGGGAAACAGAATAAAGACGGGCCTCCTTAAAGCAACCTCTGGAATTTTCAGCAGTTCAATGAACATTCCTGATGTGTCTAAGTAAGTGCAGATAGATAAAATAATGTGACAAGATACTGATAAGATATTGTAAAAAGCCTATCTGCCCTACAAAAGATTTGAATATTTTTGGCTCTTGTTTATTGATCGCTCTTGTTGATCGCTATTGATCGCTCTCGTTGATCGCTATCATTGAGTCATGTCACAGGGAAGCCATGCCATACCTATACCTGCATATCTGTTCTAGAATGGGTACATGGAGGATAGTGGCCCACTATCAAGACGATGAAAAGGAAGCTGCCATACGAGAGTTCAGAGTCCAGAAATTTGGTGAAAATATATCTGTTTCTTAAGCTTCAATTGAAGTTCCATATACATATGACTATTTTCTATTTGATAGAGCTTTTTCACTGCTTTCCATTTGAATGTTTTAGTGATGCCCAGCTTTGAGGTGACAATCCTTCCCGACCAAAATTATCTCCTGGTGAACCAAGACCTCCCCTTCACCATCCAAGCCATGTAAGCCTCAGTTCCAACATCTGCCAATTTCCACAATCAAACACACGCAAATAGAAGTGAACATGAAAAACGACTTTTTCATCTCTCGGTTCTATGCTATGATCTGAAACCAATTCCCGACCCAGGTACTCTAATGGGGAAACTATAAAAGGAGCCTTCCACTGTCGAGTGGGAGTAAGGACAGTCAACCAGGGGTCAGAGGGTGAGAAAGAAACAACTGTGTTCATAAGGGGACTAGAGCTAACTGGAACGGTAAGGGAATACACACATTTCCAATTGAGTTCTTTAGCACGACTGTCATTTCTTCTGAAGCGATTTACAGTAAGTTAAGGAAATATGTCTAAGAGAAAATGACTTGTCTGGACATCAAGTTATCCTGAGTAGAGTCTTCCGACTGACTTCTGCAGTTACAGTACATGAGCATTGGACACACACGCATACATGTTTAGCTCGTTCCAAAAGTTGAGTAATCATGAGACATGACAAGATAATGACAAGACACGTGGTAGAGGAAAGTTACTTATTGGTGAGGTTAAAGTAGGAAGTTTTCTTTATAAAGATGATTTATATTATTATTTATTTGAAAGTAGTACTGAATGTGCTTCTGTTTGACTGAACTCTTTAACCCCAGGAAGATGCTTTCACTTGATACCTATTCGCATTCTGTCTCAGATCAATAATGGACTAGGTGTTAAGGAGCTGAAAGTATCCCGCCTAGATGAACTCCTACAAAACAATATGAATACAAGCCTGTCTGACCTGGACCAAAGCGGGGCGAAGCTTCACATCGCTGCTTCTGTCACCGACATCACCAGTAAGGTTTGGCACAATCGAACAATACAAAAACAGCATTCACATTTTGCAGGGGTCAGATAGTAACGCGAGTGATCACCTTTTTGCTATGGGGTCAACATTAAAATAAGCAGGTGGGGGACATAGGGCATCTTGGAATCCACTTTGCAGACAACATGCTAATACAGGTGTACATGTGATTTCCTTAGGTGGTGAGCTTCAGGAAGCAGAGGTCTTCCTTCCGGTGGTTTCTCAGGTTTACTACGTGGATCTGTCCCGCACACGTTCCTATTTCATCCCTGGTTTCCCTCTCTACGTGTCGGTAAGGAGCGAAAATTGAGCGCTCCATCCATCTTTCCGTATTTTGACGTGAAAAAAACACAAATTTGATGTTTTTCTGATCAAAATAGGTGGTTGTCAGCCTTCCGGATGGCTCCCCAGCAGAAAAAGTGAATGTAGCAATTCAAAGAGAAGGGCTCCAGATGGAACAAAACAATGTTAAAACCAACCAGCAGGGTGTAGCAGTGAGCACATTAGATGTCCCAGCTGAGGCTGACCAAATAACTGTCCAGGTTTGTGTAACACAACAGAGTTTTGAAACACCACATTGCTTGCATATAGGCATGAACAAATGCATGCTATAACTTAAATACAACCTACCAAGTAATGGCACTTTGTTTTTTCAACAGGTGACAGTAGATGACCATCAAGAACGTAAAATGATCAAACGTGTCTCATCTCCTAGTAACAGCTATCTGTACATGAGTGTGGATCACACCGTTTTTTCTGTGGGAAATAACTTTGAGATTATATTCCATGCCAACGCAAAACCCAAAGATGGATACATTTACTACATGGTGAGAGTGTCTATCCTTGATCACAAACCGAGGATCTGCAGAAAACTATAAACAATCTTTTTGACACAGAGAAAATATCTGTTATCTCTGTCCCTGGTGCTTAGGTTTTAAGCCGAGGAGATCTAATTTTGCAAAACTCTGTCAGAGCAAGACTCGTTACAGCCAGCTCCTTCCAAATTACGCACGCTATGATTCCATCCTTCCGTCTGATTGGCTTCTACTACCTCCAGAATGGTGACATCATCGCGGACTCTGTATGGGTTGATGTTGAGGATGTGTGTGAGGGCAAGCTCAAGGTTGGTAGCCAGTCCATAATAATGAAGAAGACCGTGTAACATTGAATTCAAAGACCATAAACAGTGTTTCTTTTTTACATGGTTAAAATATTGTGTGTGTGTGTGTGAGTGAAGGTGTGATTGTCTGTCATATCCAGATCTCAAGTCCAATACCTGGTCCATATTCACCAGGGTCCCTGACAAAGGTCACAATAGATTTGGAAGGCCAGAAGGGTAAAGTCGCTTTGATGGCTGTGGACAAAGCCATCTACGCTCTCAATGCCCATAACAAACTCACTGCCAAACAGGTGACCCGCAAATCAAAGAATATGCAGCTTGCTGAGCAAAATATGCACAGATTTGAGGTTATATTAAGTTCTGATAAATGATAATACTAGCCATAACTGTATTCACATGTCCCTTTTAAATAACTAGGTTGCAAAGTTTGGTATGTTCCGTAAAATGGGAAATGATAGTGTCTTGTTAGACTCGTTCAGTCTGGATGTTCATCTGTCTGCATAGGTTTTCTCCTCTATGCAGTCCTATGACCTGGGCTGTTCCTATGGCGGAGGACAAGACATGGCCTCTGTTCTCAACGATGCTGGTCTCTCCTTCATCTCCGCCTCAACTGAGAAGTCGATGATATCCCAAAACAGACCGGGTACGCCAAGCATCAGTGAGAGTAGAAAATATCTATTCAAGTTACGTTTGGATAATAAATGTACTCTCTTTTATCTTTTTTTATCCCACCAAATTGTTCCTGTAACACCAGGGTGGTTTAAACAGGTCCTTCTCATGGACTTGCATAAACACTCAACAAGTCAAATATACACTCCTGGTTTGAAATGAACCCTTTGAAATGTGTGTATAACTGTAGACACGGTGTTTTCTCAGGTCTGGCCTGTCAAAATCACTTCAGGAGACGCAGGCGCTCCCTGAATCTACAACTGGAGATGATGACCATAAGTACCGTTCTTCCTGTCGTCCTTTATTGAAACAGCACACACATTCCCGCGAGTTCAATAACCCTTTTCCTCTCCGTCTCACCGGCAGAATCAAAGTATACAGACGTGGCGCTGCAGGAGTGTTGTGTCCGCGGTCTTACGCTGATCCCAATGAGGAGGACATGCGAAGAAAGGGCAAAGAGAGTGTCCCTGACCGTGAGAGACCCAAACTGCACTCAGGCCTTCAAAGATTGCTGCCTTCAGGGGGAAAAGCTCAGAGACACAAAAAAGAAGGAGGACGCCATCAAAGGCCATGCCAGGAGTGAGTGTGACAGTCATAAACAGCACGTAGAGTTGCAAACCACGAACCCAACTTTTGACCAGTTTGAATGTATTTGCTTCCCTGCTGTTAATTTGGAGGGTAACAGTGTTGGTTATACTACAGGTACTGTGTCAACAAGTTTTTAGAAACAACCGGATTAAAAGTGCTTAAAAAGGAAGGTTTATTGTGGACTGGGGGTCATATTCAGTTATCTCCCTTTCCCAGCGGCCAGTGAAACTGACATTGAGGAATTCTTCTTTGATGCGTCCCTTCAAAACATTCGGAGATCTTTCCCTCCAAGTTTTGCTTTCACAGTGATTGAGGTGGATGGTAAAAAAGAGTAAGTAACAAGCGATTTAGAGACTACTCATCTCCCTTCCTAGTCAAACGCAATGAGCTATTATGATGTGTTTATCTCCTAGTCACACTCTGTCTCTGCACGACTCCATAACCACCTGGGAGATTCAGGCTGTCAGTTTATCAAAAACTCATGGTATGTCAATGGTTCCCCGTCCATGTGTTTAGAAGATACTGAACAACCTGTAATTATCTGTTGCTAGGGGTAAAAAAAAAAAAAAAAACTCTGAACAACTAGCGAGCTCGCCTGGCACTTGAATCCGACAATAATTCCATGTCCTTCCTTCAGGCTTTTGTGTAGCAGAGCCTTTTCAGATGACCGTGTTCAAGAATCTGTTCGTATCCCTGAGACTGCCGTACTCAGTGAAGCAGTACGAGCAGCTGTCCATCGTTCCTGTCATACACAACTATGGGAAATACCCTGCAGAGGTAGGTTTGATAACGTTCACTTGAAACCCGTTCGGAGACATGGCAACCGTCTTTATAAACCTCTGACAATGAGCACGCTTCGTTGTAGCTTGCAGTCCAAATGGTGCCTACTGAAGGGCTCTGTTCTCCTGGATCAGCCTCCGTGTCTGTC
The DNA here is from genome assembly GCF_054491055.1 of Hypomesus nipponensis. Taxonomy (NCBI): domain Eukaryota; kingdom Metazoa; phylum Chordata; class Actinopteri; order Osmeriformes; family Osmeridae; genus Hypomesus; species Hypomesus nipponensis. The sequence continues at coordinate 4,593,146 of NC_140362.1, read as the reverse complement.
TATGTCAACATCACTGTGGCGCAACGATCTTCCAAATCGGTCCCTTTCTCTGCCGTACCCATGGTAATCGGCACCATACCCATCACGATACGCATCTATGACAGAAACAACTATTTTGGCGTGGATGCAATTGAAAAGCTTCTGAATGTTAAGGTAAGCATAGCCCACAACGTCGACCTATGTGTCTGAATGAAAGAGAAAGCCTGAGGGAAATGATATGAAATACACTCTCTTTGGATCGTGTGTCATGAACCAGAGCTTGTTCAAATATGAAAATATAACGATTTGGGTTCCAGACAGAGGGAATAGAGATGTGGAAAGAGGAAACTCATGTTCTTGATTTGAAAGGTAACATCAGTATACATCTAATACACCCAATGATTGGCCTCTATTGCAAAGACGTACCTCACCCTAACCTGGTACTCTGCTTTTCTGTTAGGGAGGAGTGATGAGTTTTTCACTATTGATGGACAAATACCAGACAACAGCGTCCCTGGCTCCGGCACCAACATATTTGTCACCCTAGAAGGTCTCACTAATGATCCTCAGATATTAGCTTCTATGACTTTGTTGCCAGTTGCAATTTTTTCCTCTAACTTAATGATTTAACTTCCAGGGGAGGGGTTTGGCCAGACCACAGCCAAAAACCTTCTGTCTCCTGACGGGGTTAAAAGCTTGCTCAAACTCCCTTATGGCTGTGCAGAGCAGACTATGACGGTATTGGCTCCCCTGGCCCTGGCCTTGCGCTACTTGGACCTGTCCCAGCGCTGGTTTGAGCTTCCTGCAGGAACCAGAGATACTGCCCTCCACAACACCGAAAGTGGTGAGGAAGAAGAGGGGTGTAGCACAATTCTTCTTTTTAATATCCTCATTCCTGGGAAAATGGGCTTAATCATGAGCCATGGATGGAAAGTCATTTTACATTTTTATTTGGCAGATGCTTTTATCCAAAAGCGACTTCCAAGAGAGAGCTTTACAAAAGTGCATAGGTCTCTGATAATAACAATGAGATAGCCCAAAACATTGTGGGTAGTCAAAACATGAAGCATACATTGTGAAAAACCAAATAAGTGCCAAAGGGAAGAACCATAAGACCATGTAGTTAAACAAGTTACAATTAAACAACATGAACCTCAAAAAGTGCAAGAGTATACCTGTAGAAAAGCAAGCAACAGTAAAGTATTTCACAGCGAGTACAATCATTTAAAATCAGTTACAACTAACCAACAAGAGCAACAAGTCTCTCACTAAGAGTCATTGTGATCCTGTAGGAAACTAACATCAGGTCCAGCAAATCATTCTTAAGTGCCGTTGTACTCCCGGAACAAGTGCGTCTTAAGCCTTTTCTTGAAGATGGGGAGACAGTCAGTATCTTTGATGGAAGTGGGGAGTTGATTCCCCCATTGGGGGGCCAGACAGGAGAAGAGCTTGTGTTGGGACCGGGTGCTCTTGAGCGGTGGGACCACCAGACAGTTGTCAGAAGAAGACCGTAAGTGGCGGGTGGGGTTGTAAGGCTGGAGGAGATACTTGATGTAGTCGGGTGCAGTCCCGTTCACCGCTCGGAAGGTCAGTACCAGGGTCTTGAATCTGATACGGGCCATGATGGGTAGCCAGTGAAGGGAGATGAGGAGCGGGGTGACATGGGAGCGTCTGGGTAGGTTGAAGACCAGGCGAGCCGCCGCATTCTGAATCCTCTGGAGAGGGCGGGTTGCGCATGCTGGGAGACCGGCGAGCAGCTAGTTGCAGTAGTCCAACTTTGCGAGGACAAGTGCTTGGACTAGCAGCTGGGTGGAATGCTCAGACAGGTATCTCCTGATCTTCCGGATGTTGTAGAGGGTGAATCTACACAACTGGAAGACTGCAGCAATGTGGGCTGTGAGGGAGATCTTGTCTTCCATGGTAACCCTGAGGTTCCTGACAGAGGATGAAGGGGTCACTGTCGCAGACCCCAGGGTGATTGTGGGAGATGGAGGGTTTGGCCGGGATGATGAGAAGTTCTGTTTTGGTTAGATTCAGCTGGAGGTGGTGCTTGGTCATCCAGGCGGAGATGTCTGTGAGGCAGGCCTCGATCCTAGCTGAGATCCCCGGATCAGTCGGGGGGAATGACAGGTACAGCTGATTGTCGTCAGTGTAGCAGTGGTAGGAGAAGTCATGGGAGGTGATGATTGGTCCAAGTGAGGTGGTGTACAGGGAGAACGGGGGGTCCAAGGACTGAGCCCTGTGGGACACCAGTGGAGAGCTGGCGGGGGCCTGACACTTTGCCTCCCCAGGAGAATTGGTAGGATCTTCCTGACAGGTAGGATAAGATCCACTGAAGTGCAGTGCCAGTGATGCCCATCTCAGAAAGTCTGGCGAGCAGGATCTGATGGTTAACCATATCAAACGCTGCAGAAAGGTCCAGCAGAATGATGATGGATGACCTCGAAGCCGCTCTGGCAGACTGGACGGCAGTGGTGACTGAAAGGAGGGCAGTTTCTGTGGAATGGCCAGTCTTGAAGCCCAATTGGTTGGGGTCAAGCAGGTTGTTCTGAGAGAGAAGGTTTGACAGTTGGTTAGATACAGCGCGTTCAATTGTTTTTGAAAAGAAGGATAGCAGTGATTCTGGTCTGTAGTTCTGGAGGACGGCTGGGTTAAGGGAGGGTTTTTTTAAATAAGAGGGCTAACTCTGGCCTGTTTGAAGGCAGAGGGGAAAGTGCCGGAAGTAAGAGAGGAGTTAAGGACATGGAGAATATGGAGGAGGGGAGGGGACTGAATCAAGGGGACAGGAGGTGGGGCGATGAGAGATCATGAGGTCAGAGATCTCTGCCTCGGACAGGGGATAGAAAGAGTTTAGACATTTAGTTGGGTCAGTCCGAGACGGTGAGAGGGTAGGAAAGGTGGGTTGAGGGAACCAACTGCTAATGTCGGCGACTTTTTTCTCAAAGAACGAGGAGAAGTTGTCTGCTGTCAGGGTGGATGGGGGGGGGGGGAAGGTGGGTCGAGAAAAACAGTTGAGGTGTTTTACTGCGACACAGATTGTTAAAACGAATGTTGAATGTCAATCTTTCCTCCCACCTTCAGGCTACATGAGGATTCTGACATTTAAAAAGAATGATGGATCTTACGGAGCCTGGATTAATACTCCATCCAGTCACTGGTCAGTTCCCACCTTCTTCTGCTACCATCTTCTACTGTAAGAGCTGAACCATATCCATTACCCACTAGTCTTCCACCCCCTCAGTCACTCTTTGTGATTCTAACCATACCTCATACACTGAAATTGGTTTGTCACTATGTTTTTCCTCTGTACTCCATGCCTCAGGCTTACTGGCCTGGTTGTGAAGGTGTTGTCACTGGTGGCTGAGCGCCAAGCATTAGTCCGCGAGGAGAGGGGAAGGATTGCCCGGGTTGTGTCTTATGATGACATTACGGTTTCGGTTCAATACCTCCTCTCAAAACAGAATGATGATGGCTCCTTTATTGATCCTAATCCAGTCTACCACAGAGAAATGCAGGTAAGAAATAGAGATGGAATGAAAGTGACCTTTCAGTAGATCACTGAATGAACAGTCTTTGTGCTGAATCGAAAATCTTACTCTACATTAGGTGACATGATTATGAAAAGCAGTTGGAATTAAGGACAAAGCTGGAAGCTGAATCTGTATTTCTCTTCTAGGGAGGTATTGGTGGCTTAGAGGGAGAAGTATCCATGACTGCTTTCATAACTCTTGCCCTCAATCGGTCCCTCGCCTTCTTACCCGAGAAAGAGATGAACGATGCGGTAAGCCAGACACAGATAAGTCTTTGGAAGCCATGATAACAATGGGGATACTGTATGTACTACATGCAACTGCATCACATGAGAGTATATCAACAATTGTTGCCAGTGAATTAAGCGGCTCATTGTGGTGTCTTTGGGTCTTATTTGGTGTAGAAAGACAGTATCGTCAAATCCACGAGCTACCTCCGGTCCCGCCTCGATGGGCTAGAGAGGCCCTACGCCGTGGCCATCACTGCCTACTGTCTTGCAGTCTGCTTACCAGACCGCACACAGGCACAACCCGCCTGGAAAAAACTCCAAGGATTGGCCACGGAAGGTACATGGGATGAACGACTATCACATTCAGCACGTCAGTCAACAGTTCTCTCCTCCTGTGCCTCCCCTGACTCCTCTTTGCCTCCCCAGATACGAAAGGCTGCCAAGTTTGGAGGGCCAATGCAGAACTGGTGAGCCAAGAAAAAAGAACTAGGATACCTGGCACAGAGGCCATTACCGTGGAAACAACAGCCTATGCCCTCCTGACAGCAGTAGCTCACAAAGACTCCGATTGGGCCAAGTCTGCCGCTTGCTGGTTAACCACCCAGGAGAACTATGGAGGAGGTTTCAAATCGACACAGGTGAGGAGTATGCTGCCATCGAGCCAACCAAGCTCCAAAACACGGAAACGTCTCATACGGAAACACGAGCCGTCACCCTTCGCTCTTGGGTTAATCAGTTTGCTTGGATCGGCATCACTGATATGCTGCCACTGTCTGTAGGATACTATAGTGGCACTGGAGGCTCTTTCGGAGTATGCCTTGGACATGCCCCCGCCCCCCGTCACGGAAGTGGATGCCTCGTTCACTGTTGTAGGGAAGACCCGCAAACTGGAGCTGTCACTCGGAAATAAGGCTGACAAAGTGGAAACCGAGCTAAAGGTAGAACCTTGAATTACACACACACATACACACACACACACACACACACTTGTATAAACCTATTCCTCTCTTGTCACTATTTCCTCAGCCACTGATGGGGAAGAATATTGACGTAGTTGTGAAAGGACAAGGGAAGGCCAAGATGAAGGTAAGAGAAGGGCTCCGACGGTACTGAGAATAGTTGCAATCAATCCATAACAATTTGAAGCCAACGCAATCTTATTGGGTTACATATTACTGTTCTGTCCGGCAGGTTTTAAAGGCTTACCACCTCATAGATCCCAGGGATGACTGTCAAGATCTAAAGATAGAGGTCACAATAGTCAAAGGAAAAGTGGTGTACACAGGTGAAAACTCAAAATGGTTCTGAATCTGAACGAGTTAGTCTAATACTAAGCAAGGGGATTCGTGCATTAGGATTTGTGGTGCCATTTTCGGCGTCGGTCCGGTATTTCTCACTCGGCTTCTCCACGGCCAGACAAGGTTCCTGATTATGACTACGGAGAGGACTATGGAGAGGAGGAGAGGAGGGAGGAAGAGGACCTCCCCTCATCATCTATCGAGTGGTTTGACGCCCGCACCAGACACAAGAGAGATACAGCGCAGAGCATTGAAAACGAAGTCCTCTACGAAGTATGTGTCAGGTCAGTTCTAGAGAGAAGCATCCCATTAGTGCTCCAATTTCAAGTCAAATGGGCAATGTCTTCAAATGTGAACTCTGAGGATCTTCAAGGCAGGTAGTCTTCTTCCAACCATGTACCAACACACATACCGTACTCTAAAACACACTCTCCCGTCGTAGTACATTGTGCTATGACGGAGTTGTGATAAACCTCCATACCAAAGTGTGCTTCCTCTCCTCTTCACAGTTACAGCCTGAGCAAGAACCTGTCAGGAATGGCCATTGCAGACATCACACTGCTCAGTGGCTTCGAGGCACAGACTGAAGACCTGGAGAAGGTCAGTCACTAAGACGTGAAAGAACGCTCTCCACGGCTTGAGGTTAGGGTTAGCGTTAGCTGCTCCATGCGTCTTGTCAACATTCTCCTTCGGTGTCTGTCAACAGCTGAAGGAAAAGCCAGAGGAGTACATATCGCACTACGAAACGTCACATGACAGAGTGCTGATCTACTTTAACGAGGTAGGACTTTCTCATCGTAGAACTGGTCATACTGTACCCACCAGGACCTCGTAGAATTGTTCCAACCATATACTACTTCCAAATGTCCCTTTGAGGATGAATGCATTTCTGTCTGATCTAATCTCTAAACCCCAAATAACTAATTCTCACCATCCTATTCTAGATGTTCGAGAATGAAGAGTGCATTACATTCCGGGCAGTGCAAAGGATTCCCATTGGTCTGCTTCAGCCAGCTCAAGCTTTATTTTATGACTACTATGAACCAGGTATGAATAACCCAAACCCTTTTATCCATACTGCTTCCATAATTCTTCGACTGAAGTTGGTGTGAAATGATAAAACCTTAGTTGAAGTGAAAACGGCGTTATCACCTATTGTATGAGTCTGCCTCTGTCTTTACAGCCAGGAAGTGTGCTGTTTTGTACTCTGCCCCTCAAAGAAGCAAGATGATCGCTCAATTGTGTGAAGGGAACGTGTGCCAGTGTGCAGAGAGTAGGTCTTTGTTTCCAGGGCACATTTATCAACATTTCTTGACAGGTTTGAACCGTTGTGTAATCATGTCTAATCGCTTGTCTAAAGGACCTTGTCATAAGGAAAGGAAGTTTTCCGATAAACCGATGATTGGAAAACAGGATCGTCAGGAACATGCATGCAGATACCCTCTTGCAGATTATGGTCTGTATCACAATAGCTAGACTCCAATGACATCGATGTGATCAATTGTACAAAACGTGAGTTGATTAATACAATGTGGCTTTTTTTGTATGTTAGGTTACAAAGTTGAGGTTCTTAATGTGACGGTGGAGGGTAATTTTGAGCTCTACTCAACTAATGTGGTGGAGGTACTCAGAGCAAGTAAGTGTCTAGTAAACCATAGTTACCGTGTATAGTAAACCATAGCTACCATGTATAGTAAAATATAGCTACCATGTATAGTAAGTCATTGCCATTGAGTAGTAGCTGCAATGCCTGTGTTATGATGTGTTGATGGTCCCTCAGACAGAGACATGAACATGGAAGAGAGCCAGATCCGAGTGTTTGCTAAGAGGCTGCACTGTAAAGGAAAGCTGCAGGAGGGAAAGCAATACCTGATCATGGGCAAAGATGGCCTAACCACTGACTCCAGTGGCCGGTGAGTAAAGTCAAGATGTCCGGTTTTTCTGATTTATATCCGACACTCTTTCTCCATGTTTTTTTCTCTCTCTTTTCTGAGTACTTCTGTTACTGACTCTTGTCTTTTGCTGGCTTATCTTTTTGTCTCTCTCTCTTTCGATATCTCTTCCCTTCTTACCCACAGGATGCAATATCTGTTGGAATCAACAAACTGGATTGAACAGATACCGAGCCGATGCGGCGCGACACTTACCAAAGGCTATTGCGCCAATTTCCATAATTTTGTGTCTGAATATAAATTGAGGGGCTGTACCCAGTAAAGACTTAGTTCTCTAATACACCGTTCTTGACAAACATACCAACATACTTCTAGTAATCTTTAAAATACTATATTTCAATGGACTCATTGTTTATGTGTGTGTTCCTTCTTCAATAAAATAACACTTTCACTGCCATCTTGTTAATATTTACCAAACGTGTGCGATAACTGAAGTTGAGATGTTTCATATTATCGTAATCACGGCAATGTTATGCAAAAAGACAATATTTGATTTGGATCACAAGGTAACAAGTTTTACAAATCACTCATTTCTGGCAGCATGCGAAGAAAAAAAAATCCACTCCTGCAAAGTACATAGCATGAGGGAAAAGCCACGTACTCCCCCTGTTTCATGTTCAGCCAGTGGTTAAGATGCAGTTCAGTTTGCCGGTGTGATTTAGCTTTCCCAGCAGTGGTATTTATTTTTTATGTCGTTTTTTCTTCTTCACCTGAGGCAGTCAAGGACATAAGAGAGCTCTCTGTGCTCAAAACAACCCTGACCCCCCCAGGCCCAGTAACCCCACCACCCCTTTCCCAATATCTGTACGGGAAAGGGATGGTGGTGGGGGCGACTATGGGGGCGTGGGGGTGAAGGTTGTGCACCAGGGTTAATACAGTGCATCTACTTTGAAGGACTGCAGCTGACCCGACAGGGCCAAACCCAGACCAGGTTCCAGGGCTCATGTTGAGACAACAGTGACACACGATGGCTTCAACTTCCCCACCTGACCATGACGGGTGATGTGCCGTCCATCATAAAGACACTAATCTGATCTCTATAAATACACAGACGCATGTATATCAAATACGTGGATGAGAGGCAGCCCCAAAGGGCTATCCTTTGTCGAGTTATGATAGAGAGGCACAGGGAGAAAAGGGGGAAGAGAGAGGGGTCAGTTTAGAAGTGAGGGAGTGAAGAAGGAGGGTTCAGATGGGGGAGAGGCAGGGGAACAGGCCTGGGCTTATGCGCTTATATTATTTTAATCTCTGAAGCCTGCTCCAATGTAAGCAACATGAGAGCACTGGCCGTCACTTCAATCACATCCAGGTCAATGGCTGCCCTGTTCCTGACTTTGCCATCAGACTTCTCATTAAATGTGAATCAATAAGGAGTAAGCAAATACACATACCACAACATCACATATTTTCACGTCAGAAATACCTTATTTGACTGTTTGTGAGTAACACCTTTTGCACATTTCAAATAGTACATGTTTGTTTACATTATTTCCTAAATGGTGTGTGTCTGGGATTAGCATAATGCTACCCCACTAAGTCATCTGTGATGGTGCCTACTGTACTAGACTGTAAAGCACTGTTTTCTATGTAGACTACTGTCAAATTGAAGATTTGAATCACAGTTGTGACAATTAAGCCACATTTGTGATAATTTGTACATATAATATTCCAGATACATAACTCTGCTTACACATGACATTTGCAAAGTAACACCTTGCATCCAGATAGGTAGAATTCACATGACAAATAAACTGGATATATTAGTATTGAGGAGGTGCATATCAGAATAGAAACAGTGTTCGTACAGCAAGTCAAAGACATCAGAAGCCAAGTTCGGTCAAAGCGATGGTAAACTAGATGGAGGATCATGGCATATGTGGTTTGCTAAGTGTCCATGGAGTCGTAGCTCGCTCACGGTTTGGCTTCACCCATTCTCCAGAGGCCAGGGCAGGGTCAGACGATGGAGGGTGGTCCGCACAGAGATGGAGGGCGGAGGAAAGGAGGGCGGAGTCGTATCTGTGCCCGGCCACCAGATGGAGGCACCGATGGTGTCGGACCACCCAGCCTGGACGCTGCTCCGGGGGGGACAAGAAGTTCTTTCTCTTCCATGTGGATGGGAGGGTCAATCGGCTCAGGATGTCTCTGGATTCAGAGTTGACCACCTACGCCCTCAAGCCCATCGTGTGCACTACCACACATCACCCATAGGGGTCCCCGAAGGAGGGGCGAAGCATATTGTTTTCAGTATTTTTCCGCTTTCCGGCACAGGTCATGAAGTTAACTTAGACAGTGTGACATTGAAATTGCTATATTAATATTGCTATATTGTTCTTTTTATTATTATATGTCCTTTTCCACAGGGAAATGTATTGTATTAATGAATCATTCCATTAAGCTGAAAGGCACCCATTGAGGTGTTTCTGTATGTGCAGTTGGATTTTGTATTAGTGCTCGTAAGTGCGTGTGTGGGGGGCATGAGAGGGTTTGTGTGGGTGTGTTAGTGTGTGCGTGTGTCTATTTGTGTGCGTGTGTGCATGTAAAGAGAGTACTGTGCTTGCACATGGTTTACAAAAGCGGGCTGGTGGGTGGTCATTTAGCCAACGATTGCAACGCAGTACTACAGTGTTCATTAGCTGGTGGATATTTGGTAACTTACATAACTCCCACGTAGCTACATCTCATTAGCTCCAACAAGCAAGCCATTCATATGGAACGATGTTCCTCTTGCCCAGCTATGGAGGTGAATACCTGTGGTGTGAAGCTGTGTATTCCTGCTGAATCATGGGTATCTGAATGACCAGGGGCTTTTTATGCAAGCCTGACTGATCACAGTGTGTTCAGAAAGAAACTGGATGTCATTGGGTTGGACCCACCTGGGAAGTCGTAACGTCAAACTGAAAAGTGAAAGTATGAATTGATTAAAACACGGTTGAACATGAAATGTCCTTGTTGTGTTTACCCATTAAATGGCGAACATTAACATTCAATGACGAGTGACATCACATACAAAATGTGCATACACCCCCCCCCCCCCCCCCCCCGCCAATATAAAAAACAAAAAAAACAAATCAGTGTGCATGTGTATCAACTAGTAATTTGTAACCATCTAATCCTCATCTAAATCAAATGTAACTAGTCCCGGTCAAATATTTTCTGCAGTGGTTGGGTAAGAAAGAACAAGCTGGGTGGAGGGTGGAGGCAGGAGGAGGGAGGAGTCCTTAAGTAGCTGCACACTTAATCAGCCTGCTCCTTTCTAGTGGTGCTCCGGTCTGTCTCTCTCCTATCCCTTCCTGCCTGTCTCCCTCCATGCTCAGCCAGACTCCATGAAGTTCTCCAGACAGATGGAGAGCAGCACAGACTGACAGACGCAAAGCCAAGGAGGAAATCACCGATCACTGCCCAGGTGAGTGACTGTCCTTACGTGGCTATTGGAAAGTTCACCTGAATCCTAAATTGCTAGCGCGGGCATAATAAATATACAGTGGTACAGTCTCCAGTGACTGTTTCACAAGAGCCCATTTGGGCTAAAGCCGTAACGGTATTTGGATGGGCTGATCCTCGTTGAGAGGATTGTTCATGTTTTTCCTATTTTAAAACTCAGTTTCTTCACCTGTGCAAAATTTGGGAATTCATTTTTGGATTTCAATCGATTTAATACAAGGGCAACACGAACAAGGATGCTGAGGAGTGGCGATGCATTGACTCAGTATCTGTTGAATAACACAGTTGCCGTTTTATCAGTACTACAACTGTCTTGAATGGCTATCATGATTTGATCACTGTCATAGTTGGAACTTGTAAACACACTAAATCCCATGTAAACCTTCTAAGACAGTACTTTGCTTTTGTTCACAATTCAAAGCCCTGACTCTTCCAAAATATCATTGAGCACCTTCAGCATCTCAAGCACGTTTTCCTCTTCTACTCCATTGAAGCAGTAAAAGCACCAATTACTTTGTGGTTTCCATGAGGAGTGTGTGTTGGTTATGCAACCTTCTCCAAAGTCAAAGAGGTCCAGTCTCGAGGAGAGCTATACAGTACTACGTTGTTAGGCCCCTGCACAGGGTCTCCTCTGACTGCAGCTTCTGGATGTCTCTCTCTCACCAGCCACCTCTCTCTTTCATGCTAAAAACCAAACCTCCCGGGCATTCACTCAACCATATCATTTTCAACTGAAGTTAATCACCATTTGGTTGTATTCATATGATTAATTCTTCCATTTAGTATGTTAGCGGTACCAGGTTTTTGATTAAAAACCTTTCTCTGTTAATATAGATTTTTGTGGAAAGGTTTGGGTTAGTTTACGGTTCCATTCTTTTAGCTTCATAATCCGTGTGCCTTGATGACTGAGTACATGCAAACATGCAGATCGGTGTAATTGAATCTTGTGGACAGTTTTACATCCACAGCCCCCCAAGATACACAAATTGAGCGCAGTTCATGTGCAGCATAATGTCTCCTTTCTTCTCAACGTGATACTTGGAAGTGGGAGTTTTTGGAGTGATCGCAAGAGGGGGAATGTTTGTGCAGGTAGAAGGGACGTAGGACTGTACGATTGAATGTGACCATGTGTGGGTCTATGACACCCTAGAAAACAGTCCAGACACCAGGTAGAAACCTCATCTATGGTGCCCTATACTGTAATGATCCCAGTACACCCCAACCGATGTTTGAACTGATAACATACTGTGAGAATTTAAACAATGTTTCATTTTTTATTCCTAGTAACACCCTGTGGATTTATTTGACTGTCCATCACTGAAACAGAGAAGAAGGAGTTTTTTGTTCCTCACAAGCACTTCATTTACAAACCCTAAAAAACAGTTTAACCTTGATATCCAGTTACTGGTCTTAAAGGTAAAATGCTGTTTACATTGGCCCTGGTCCTCCTGGTCACCCCATTACCCTCTCTCCAAACCCCGACCAATGAGAAGAGGAACTCCACAGGAAGTGACCAGCCCAAGCCAAATGTCGTTCTCACCCTCGTGAAACCGAAACCCGTAGCTGCGATCGCTAAACAGCCCAACAAGACCCCTCGCCCCAACCCCAAACCAACCACCAACCTGACCGTTTTGACCCCCTCTGTCCTTACCAAGCCCCCCGCAGTCAGTACACCCAAGACGGTCAAAGACAAGACCACCCCTGCCCCCCCACCACCTCCTGCCATCAAGGTGATCCTTACCGACGGCTGCCTCCACAAGGACATCCAGAGTCACTCTTCCAGCACCCCGGGGCAGGACCAGGAGCTGCAGCTGGAGCTGAAGCCTGGGTCTCCACTGGTCATGACCCACAAGATCAGCCTGGTGCCTGGGGGCTGCACAGGGGGCTGTGTGGCCGAGATGGCTGCCCTGAAAGGACGCGTGTCCAGGCTGGAGAAGGAAATGTCGTCCATCAAGGAGCAATGTACGACCTCACATCCTTGTTCTGTTCTCCAACATTCTTCGATCTTACACTTGTTGATACATCTTGAGCTTCTATATCGGATGCAGAACGATAGTGATGCAGCCAGCTAGTCCAGTCAACGTGTCGATGATTTGTCTTGTCGTAAACCAGGTCCCTGCTCAAAGGTGAACTGCCCGAATGACTGTGGCGGACGAGGGAAATGTGAGAAGGGAAAGTGCATCTGCCTCCCGGGATTCCTTGGGCTTGACTGCAGCAAGTGTGCCCCCGGATCTGACTGCAGTAAAAGTGAGTCACCCGCGTTAGTTTGTCTGACTTCCTGATCATTTGACTGATCTTCCTTTGAATTGTATAGTTCACCTACACTTCCTGTCTCTTTTCTTTCCCCAGAGGATGTTAAAGACAAGGCGAAGACAACAGTGGAGAAGGTAACCCCTGAGAGCAATGCTAACAAGACCAGCACGCAGGTGAAGACAACAGTGGAGAAGGTAACCCTTGAGAGCAATACTAACAAGACCAGCACACAGGTGAAGAAGGATGATTCCAAAACCAAAATCAAAGTGGTCACCGTTACTGCGGTAAAACCACAGGTTACGGTTACTAAGACTACCAGCAAGGCTGGAAATACCAAGATTACACTGGGCCGTCCGACTGTGGGACAGGTCCTCTTAAAACACAATGGAGGAAAACAGCAGAAAGAAGCTCTTAAAGGCGAAACAAAAGTTTTTCTTCCTAAGAAAATACCCAGAAAACCAGACCTTAAAGGCAAAGTGACTGTTCAGGACCAACCTCTTAACAACACCATCACCCAGACTACAGTGAAGAAATCGAACGGCACCACTAAAGGCACGGACACTGCGAACAAGACTCGCCCGAGGAAGGAGAACCTAGAACAGTCCACTCTGTCTGAGAAGAACTCCACCCAGACATCTGCGAAGAAACCCACCAAGAAGGTGAACGAGAGCGTCACCAAGGTAACCGTGTCGGTCAACAACACCCAAACGGTGACAGGCAAAAAGAAAATTCCACAGAGGAGTCAGTATTTAGTGAACGTGACCACTCCGAGTCCCGAGGTCAAAGTCACAAAGGTCAACAAGACGACGGTGCTGCTGGTGAACGCCACCAGGAGGCCTCTGGCGACCGGCCTCGGTTCTGTCAAGGTCCAAAACATCTCCTCCAACGGCTTCACTCTCACGTGGTCCGCTCCGCAAGCCATGTTCAAGAACTTCACCGTGACCAGACGGGAGCTGAGGGCCGAGGGCGAGGAAGAGGAGGAAGCAGAGGATGGAGCTCTTGGAGGACAAGACAAAGGACCGGCCGCAGCAAACACCACAGAGAGTGCTGTGAACGGAACCGCGTCCTCCACCAAGGTGCTCAGTGGCCCCAAGTCGAAGGCTGACGGCAAGAACACCAGGAGAGTCTCCATGGCTCTCCCTGGAGGTGTTCGCTCGGTGGAGTTTGGGAACCTGCGGCCTCTGACCCGCTACGCGCTCAGTATTTACGGCACGGCTGCTGGAAAGAGGTCCAAAATCCACAGAGTGACCATCACCACAGGTGACCAGAACCACTCCTTCTGGACTTTGAATGCTTAGATCTTTATTTAAACACTCTGACAGCAGCATTATATTCTGCCACATTTGCTCACAATATACAACTCTTGAGTGGAACCTGATTCTTCCCTTGACCCCCCCCCCCTCTCTCCCTCTCCCTCTCTCTCTCTCCCGGCCTCTCTCCCTCTCCTCAGGTCCTGAGCCCCCTACAGACATGGTCTTCAGCAACGTAACCGAGTCCTCCCTCACTGTGTCCTGGTCCAGACCCAAAAGCGCCCTCACCGGCTTCCAAATCACCTACACCAATATCGTCACGGGTGCGCCTCTCTCCATTGGCACGATGCTCTTTAAATCTTCTGCATGTCCACCTCAAAGAAATCTTGTACCCCCAGGATGACCTCCCTGTATCTGTGCTTTGACAGCGGAGAGCAGCACAGTGTCGGTCAATGCCCAGCAGTCCCACGTGGTCCTGCCCATGCTGTCTGCAAGCTCCTCCTATGTGGTCACCGTGACCTCCGTTCTGGGCAAGATCAAGAGTGACCCTGCCGTCGCCATCATGACCACAGGTGCTACAGTCAGTCAAAATTGAGGAATCTGACGATGGAGAGCGGATGTTTTCTTCCCACTCTAACCCTAAACAGCATCAGCAAAACAACATGCTTTACCGTGAACTGATTCTCCCCTGCAGTGCCCGCTCCCCCAGTCCAACTCCAAGCCGTCAACATCACCGACACCAGAGCGGTGCTGCAGTGGACACCCAGCTTGGGGAAGGTCGACCGTTTCATCATCAGCTACGAGTCAGCCAAGAGTGAGTCAGCAGACACGTTCTCTCCCCCACGACGCTGTGGTGGGGGAAACGTCCTATTTTTCTGTTCCCAGATACACTCACAAGGCCTGTGGCGGAAGCTGAGGTAACCTTCTGTCCTCTCCTCTGCCCTCTTCAGCGCCCAACGTGACGGTGTCGGTGATGGTGTCGGGGAACTCGGTGGAGCACCATCTGAAAGGCCTTCAGAGAGCCACCCTGTACACGGTCAAGGTGCTGAGCGAGAAGGACAGTCTCCGGAGCACGGCCATGGCCACCACCTTCACCACCGCCAACAGTGAGGAGGTTATGTACAGTACGGTGCCGAAAGTCTTAGGCACAAATACAAACGTTTCAAGTTAAGCCAAAATGTGTTAAGAAATCATCTAATTAAAAGACTAAACACAACTGTTTACTCAACACTGCACTTTTATACTACAACAAATACGGACAAATATAAGACACGATGCATGTCAAATATGATTTACGACGTATGAGGAGCCCTGGGATGTTTCAAAGTAACTTGATCCTGTCTGTGTGTGCCCTGTACCTGTCTCAGTGGTGAAGGCCAGCGATGTTGACGCTCATTCCGCTGTGATCACATGGAAAGCCCCAGCTGTAGCGTTCCACAGCTACAGATTGACCTATCAACTGGCAGGAGGGGAGGCCAAGGTGACCATACTCCCCTGACCTCTGACCTCTACCACACGTCTCCCTCACGAGTTCCTTCACAAGCACAGCTGTCGATGGGAGAATGCTAACAGCCTGATAATCATGGCTGTCCTCTTTGTGAGCAGGAGGTTATACTGG
This sequence comes from Hypomesus nipponensis, assembly GCF_054491055.1. Taxonomy (NCBI): domain Eukaryota; kingdom Metazoa; phylum Chordata; class Actinopteri; order Osmeriformes; family Osmeridae; genus Hypomesus; species Hypomesus nipponensis. The sequence goes on along the minus strand of NC_140362.1, from coordinate 4,577,595 downwards.
ACCCGTCTGCGAGTGAGTACAAGCTAACAGGACTGCTAGCCATGTCCAAGTACACTGTGCTGGTTCAGGGAGAGAGGGAAGGAGAGTACGCTTCTGTGATCGCCGCAGAGTTCACTACAGGTAAGGCTTACCCACCAGAGATGTCAACATTGCGACAGGCGGCTAATCTAAATCCAAACGAGGCGTTGTATCAGACGAAGCGTTCACCGGCATCGTGTGTTCCTCTCTCCCAGCCAAGCTGCGTTTCCCCTTCCCTACGGAGTGCTCCCAGGAGCTGCTCAACGGCGCCCTGCAGTCCGGGGAGGTAGACATCTACCCCCAGGGCAAGGAGGGAGGGGCCGTCAGGGTCTACTGCGACATGGAGACTGACGGAGGGGGCTGGACGGTAAGGAGAGAGGCTTCATGTATGATACTGATGCTTCAGGTGGGACAGACACTGCAGAGATACAGCGGTCTCAGGCCTCAGGTTCGCACTACATCCAAAATTGTTTTCTGAAGGCAGTTATGTGGTTCTGATAGGTGTTCCAGAGGCGAGTGAATGGAAAGACAGATTTCTACAGAACCTGGAGTGAATACACCCACGGCTTCGGAAACCTCAGCGAGGAGTTCTGGCTCGGTAGAGTGATTAAGATGAACCAATCCTGTCTGCCTTGGGATTCAAATACAAAGATTGTCATCGTAAAACCTCATTAACATTGAGTCATGTTGAGTCACATGTCAGGAAGTGACTCAGTTTACGGTTGTGACTCAACAGGAAATGAGCTGCTGCACAACCTGAGCAGCATGGGCCCTGTCAGTCTGAGGGTGGACCTGCGCTCAGGATATGACACGGCGTACGCGCACTACTCCAACTTCACCATTGGGTCCGAGGCCAGGCACTACGCCATCGAGGTCTTTGGCTACACCGGCACAGCAGGTGAGTCCAGAACTGGACAGTGATGGGAAACGAGAGCTTGAAAAATCATTTAAAAAATGATATCTATCACATGACAGGTACTGTATTTAAGTCAAGTCTACTCAGTTTTATTTTCCACATATAACTATTGGTTCCATTCACTCCTCGGTATGAATACCACCCATTGCCCACCTGCGGCATCGAAAAGTTACCTTTTTGGTTAACTCCTCCCCTCCCTTCTTCTCCATCCCGTCTACCAGGTGACTCTCTGAGGTATCACAATGGTCGGCCGTTCTCTACCAAGGATAAAGACCCCAACCCCTTGGGGATCCACTGTGCCAGGGCCTACATGGGGGGCTGGTGGTACAAGAACTGCTACAAGACCAACCTCAATGGTCTCTACGGTGTCAACAGCAACAACCAGGTATAATCTCCTCTCGAGCTCTTTCTGAAGTTCCACGAGCTACGACACGTTTTTCAAATGATTCGACATGTACACAGTTGTGGATATTCCTTGAGACCCGAGTTCGATGATGAAATGCTTGTTTTCTGGTCTTCCACACTGTTGAGGAAGTCTGGAAATCAAAGATGGGATTGCCAACGACTCTTTTCATGTGCATATGATGTTATAACCGGAACTTGTGCTGTGCCTCAGGGCATCGTGTGGATAGACTGGAAGGGGAAGGACGCTTCCGTTGGCTTCGCTGAGATGAAGTTCAGACCAGCTGGATTCTCCCCTGCCACCCATGGCTAGGCCCATCCCGCCAGACCTGCCGCCCCCAAAGCCCTTCGCTACGGATAAACAGAAACGTGGACCGCCGCAAGACCAAGAGAAAGAGGGACAACGCGCCTTCCGAGGCAACGCCTCGGGCTTCCGCGTCAGATAGCATGTTCTGTGTTTTTTTTCCACGGCTGTTGCAGAGGTTTATCTTTCAGTATTTGTACAGCACTACAGGTATTTTCGTCTGTGCCCTATCCTTGTCATGCATGGAGAGTTGTCTCTCTCTCTCTCTCTTTAAAGAAAAAAAACCCGTACGCTGAGATTCGACGTACTAAGCAGACAGGAGATGTTAGTGGTGGCAGTATTTTGTATTTTTGTCGTTTTCTTATGACTCACATGACCCCACAATCTCCAACAAGAGTTTACACTCTGTCCCTCAAACACCTCAGGTGTACAGGAGATAGGTTTGCCACCTCACTACTACTGGAATCAAATATGCACTGCCTCTCCACTCTATTGGAATAAATGTGGCAAACCAGGAAATGAAGTTGGGTGACTTTATTTCGCCTCGTTGGGTGTGTGTGTGTGTGTGCGTGCGTGTGTGTGTGTGTGGGGGGGGGTTCTGGGTTTCAATGAAAGCAAAACAAAGCCCTCTTCCCAGTGAAGCATCTAGTTTTCCCGCCCCAGTTCATCTCTCCACCAGGGTAAACACTGTCCTCTGTAAAGGTTAAAACACAACCTTCAGCAGGCCCTATGCTGGAGCACCCTAACCTGGGCAGTATAGCCTTCCGGAACTGAGACGAGATATTCTAATCCTGTAGTACAAAGGACACAGACCTGGGCACTCCCCTCTTCCCTGTGTGGTATTAAAACATGGAGCTGTTTGTCTTTACTTCGCCACCTCAATCCTTAACAACAAAACCATCCTTGATGATCACCATCACCATGAAGGGACAATCAAGGCGAAAACAATATTTCCCTAACCTTGAGCCGAGTGCTGCACATAGCAATAACGCTACACACACACTCACACACACAAACACTTACACCCTAAGGTTGGATGAGGTGGGTATATAGTGTGTGAGCAGAGGACAAAACGATGGGTCTTTTTTGGAGGCAGTGACGGACTGAGTCATGATGGTAATGGACGTATCAGTGGTGAGTTTGGTAGCTCTTTTCATGCTGCTAACCCTGTGGTTACTGCTAACCTTTTCTGCTGGACACCATGACAGGTCCACACAAGGATTCACACAAGGTAATTTAAAATGACATCAAGAACTACAATGTACAAAATGATTTCGAAGAAGTTATTTCACATAGACTTGTTGGGATATAGGATGGACTATTGCTTTATGATGCTCCACATTGAGGCAGGTCCGATCTGCATTTCTGCCACTTTGTTTGCAAATCTAGAAGCAGCGCTCACTCAAGGTTGGTGTGAATGAAATGAAAATGATGATTTACATTATTAGTGAGGCTTTGTGTTACTTTACATTCCCTTTCTCCTCAATACAGCACTTAAATCTAGACTCCTGGCCTCGATCTATCAGTTTCTCCCCTGTTCTCCCTCTCCCTCCCCCTCCCTTCCGGGGCCTACCCCCTTACCTCTGGTGGGCAACATGTTTGAGCTGGCACACGACCACCTGCCCATTCACCTGACTACCCTGGCACAGCGCTATGGCAACATCTACCGCCTCAAGTTTGGCAGCACCAGTAAATATACATTTCCTCAATGCTCTGTTTCGGCAGACAAACAACACTTCTAAAAGCATGACCTAAATAAATCTGACAGAAATTCAGTGGTTTGAGTTACGTTTTAAACTTTTCAAAAGGTTGATTATGCGGATGGTTGGAGTTGTAGGGTTACTCGGGAAAAATGCTATCTCTTTCAGCCATGGTGGTGCTAAACAGTGGCGATGTCATTAGAGAAGCCCTGGTGAAGAAATGGTCCGACTTTGCCGGGAGACCGCATTCATACACGGGTAAAACACCTAACGAATGCATCACTAGCGGTCGCGCTAATTAATACAATACCTTCCGACCACAGTTTCTCGTCCTAACGGCGTCCGTACCTCCACCCCCCCGCATGTGTGACGGCCTCAGGAGACGTGGTATCGGGGGGAGGGCGCTCCATCTCTCTGGGTGACTACAGCGATGAGTGGAGGGCTCACCGCCGCCTGGCCCACAGTGCTTTGCAGCGATGCACGCAACAGTCTCTACACGGCGTCATCCAGAAACAGGCCCTGCGCCTAAGACAGGTAGAAAACACGGGTTCCACTCAGAATCCCGGCAGTGACGAGAAAAAAGGAGGAAGATTGGAAATTAAGTTCTATAAAGAAGTCATGGGAACCACATAGCTGCGTATACATGGACATTACCCAATAATCACACGTCGACATGTAGGCTACTGTTGTCAACCGTCCGAATTGTCCGGGACATCACGATGGGTGATTTTGATTTGTTCCGTCAGGGACAGCTCCAGTCCTGTATTCCAATCACAGCCTCGCCGGCCACTCACGCAAACGTTGCTATAGGACACGTTGCTTGTTGGTGACAATAGTTAGTTTAGGCCTAAAGCTTTTCAGTGTCTGTGGCATACGGTTCGAGTCTAATGCTATTTCAAGAAAACAACATGAATTTTGAGAGAAACTTTAACCTCTTAGAGGTTAAGTACAGTAGTGGTTTGCCAAAATTACACTGAAATGAGTAGGTTTATGCTATGGCTAATGAAACCTTGCGATTTCCTTTATTGTTGGTCAGCTGTTGGCACAGGCGCATAGAAAGTGTCCCTCATTTGGGGTTGAGGAAGTTGGCAACCCTATTGACATGGCCACATCACAAACCAATCATTCATCCATGTTTAAACTCATTTAAACACACCATGTATTTAGAAGCACAAATATGCCCAAAATGCAGAGGCTGACTGTGACCACTCAAGGTGCTGTTGGACTACCAGGACCAGGCTGTGGACCTATCAGAGGACTTCACTGTGGCGGCCAGTAATGTCATCACCACCCTGGCCTTCGGCAGAGAGGTGAGCATCTTACATTTACATTTAGTCATTTAGCAGACGCTCTTATCCAGAGCGACTTACAGTAAGTACAGGGACATTCCCCCTGAGGCAAGAGGGGTGAAGTGTCTTGCCCAAGGACACAACTTCATTTGGCACGGCCGGGAATCGATCCAGCAACCGTCTGATTAATAGCCCGATTCCCTAACGGCTCAGCCATCTTCCTGGCTCTCTGCCGGTCCTTCTGTCAGAGAGTGGGTCTCTTGTGGACAACCAGAGACCCAGGATTAGAACTGGAGGCTTGCCTGTTTGTATACGGGTTTAGTCGCTGGAAAAACAAAACAGGATGTATTTAAGTATTTGAACACAGTGTGGTCAGCACATCCTAAAAACAGAGACCCCCAATGAGCAAATGTATTGCTGCTGGAAAAAGTGACTATTCATTCAGGGACACAAGTTGCTTATCTTGTGTGGCTCATGTAGGCATGCAGAATTCCATGAGGGATGTATAACAGAATAAATTACGGTTATAGACGTGGCATGACCGCTAAGGTTATGGTGGTTTGACAAAAATATATCATGGTTCTCTTCTCTAATCGAATGATTACAGATTCTTGTATGTCATCACTCTAATATCTTATTATATATAGTGACCCGGATGTTTGTGTTCCAGTATGAGAAGAGCTCACATGAGCTTCAGCGCCTGCACAACTGTCTTAACGAGATCGTGTCTCTGTGGGGCTCACCCTGGATATCTGCCCTCGACTCCTTCCCCCTGCTGAGAGTCTGGACACGCTACATACTCACCCACGCACATGACTAGATCCTACGTAGTGTCAATAGATAATACTTGTTATCAAAATAACTTTCATTACAGAAAATCATGTCCGTTTGAGACCACGTCATAGCCTCTGTTGTTGTCATGCCTTCCAGAAGTTGCCCAATCCTCCCTTTGCCCGTCTTCTTAAAGCGGTGGCGAGGAGAGATGACATCATAAGAACACATCTGAATGAATACAAGGTTACGGCGCTAGACGTTTTTGGAATGCTGCTGGTTTCGAAACGTATCCACCAATCATGGCATTGAGCATGGAGTACAACCCAAAGTTAAGAATGTACAATAATGCATATCCACTGTAAACGCATAATGCAGATGCAAGATCGCAAATGTGAGGATGCCATCACTGGGTCCCTTCTCCAGGGAATTGACCAATCACAGGCCAACTCCACACAGGGAATGGTAGGAACTAGTTGACTATGGTACTGACTCATCAGAACATTGAAGGTGAATGATAATGTGGTTAATATAACCAGTGTACTGGTCTATCTGCAGGTACTGACAGACACTCATGTCCACATGGCCACAGTGGACCTTCTTATTGGTGGAACTGAGACCACTGCTTCCTGGTTAAGCTGGACAGTGGCCTTCCTCCTACACAGACCGGAGGTACCGTAAACCATGCAGCATATCAAGGTCCTCTTGGGACTTGTAGTTTTTTATAAGATCAGAAATGAGGGTGAATACTGGTGGGATACTCTGAACATTTCTTCACTGAAAGGGTGATGAATATGGTGCATCACACTCATTGACTGTAAAAACAATGGACATAGTAAATGCCCCTCATAAGTGAAGCCAAAACATCTTGATCGCCCCCTTGTGGCTGGCTGCAGTATAGGTCATAAGTCCCAGCCCCTCCATGTCAGCAGATGGGACATGAGACAAACTCAACAGTCTAAGTGCACGTCTAATACTTCTTTTTCAAAGATGGTTTCTGTCATTTAAGCTAGTTCTTATCACGCTGATGTCTGTTCAAGTGCTCATTTTTATGATCAGTTCGTTTATAATTTGTTATTTGACGATAGAAAAAGGGGTTAGTGTGTGCTTCTGATTGGGTCGGGGGAGTGTCAATCGGGACCTCCGTACCACGGCTCCGCCACCCAATCAGTACTGCACAGACTCTGGCTCCAAATGACATCACCAGCGCAAGATGGCAGAACCTGTATGCAGGACATTAAGGCTTCATTTACGTACAGTGGGAGGAAGCAGAGTTGTTGCCCCTTGGTCACCCCTGGAAGTGATGTCATGGCCTCGAAACCTATAGATTTTGTATCTGATACTTCCTTACAATGAGCTCCGTGTCGATGTTTAGTAATGGAAGCATATTCAGTACATGGAAAGATACTGTCCCACTTGACCAGTATTCATCCAACTAAATGTCGATGATTGAAATCTCGGTGTCTCAGGTGCAGAGCTTGGTGTATGAGGAGATGTGTCGGGAGCTAGGTGGACGCTACCCTCAGTACAGCGACCGGTCCCGCCTCCCGGTGCTGTGTGCCGTTATCCAGGAGGTGCTGCGGCTCAGGCCGGTGGCACCGCTGGCTGTCCCTCACCGAGCCATCAGGGACAGCAGGTGAACAGCAGACACGACTCCACCCCCGGGTGGTCTTCTCCTATGTTACGCTGTGTCTCTGGTGTTTTGGAACTCAAATATATATATCTGGTGTTTTTGGAACATCACGTATGTGGTGTACTCGTTTGATGACATATCTGCCGTGTTCTCTTTCGCTAAAATATATGTCAGGTGTTTTTTTAATTAGGCATTAAATCCGATGATTTGTGGTATCATATAATTCAATCTGGTCGTTGGCTTTCAGAGCCAAACTTCAGTTTCTATACTATTTCCTCATTTTCCTGGGTCGGCTTGTTTCCTGTGAAGGTTATTTCAACAATGTTGTTGCGTCAGTATTGCAGGATATTTCATTGCCAAGAACACAGTCATCATCCCTAATCTGTTTGGAGCGCACCACGACCAGGCCGTTTGGACCGACCCCTACTGCTTCAAACCAGGTGCTTGGCTGTTGACTGCATTCCTTTCGCCCAGCCCGGCGCAGCCCAAACCCAGCAGCTCCAGAAAAGACTAACAGTAGTCCCCCTCTCTCTCTCTTTCAGAGCGCTTCCTGGAGGGCGGGGGAGCCTCGGTGCGTGCTCTCCTGCCTTTCGGAGGCGGGGCCAGGCTGTGCCTGGGGGAGTCGGTGGCCAAAATGGAACTCTTTCTGTTCACGGCCTACTTGCTGCGCGACTTCCAGTTGGTCCTCCCCGTGAACGAGGCTCTGCCCGATCTGAGGGGCGTGGCTAGTGTGGTGCTCAAAGCCAAGGCCTACAAGGTTGTCGTGCGGGCCAGGCCTGCGTAAAGTGTCCTACGGTAACTCTACTATCGAAGGCGTCGTGATCTCATTCGAATGACGTTTTCATACTCTAGAGTTGACACTGTCACAGTCAATGTCAATAAAGTTGTATGTTTGAGATGGAGTGGTGAGCTTTTATTGACAGTGATGATGAGGGGTGGCCTACTGCTGCTGCTTGGAAGTTTCAACTAGAATGTTTCCAGTCTCGTACAGATCTGAGACTAAACCAACTGTGGCCCAGTAGGAGGAAGAGACCCAAGAAACAAGTGATATTGTAGTGAACTGATACTACCAAAGCAGAAGAGGGCAGCTTGAGCACTTAACACACTTCTAGTCTCTCACTATGGTATGGTTATTTCTGACAATTTAACAACCATTTCTGAGACTGAATTCGATTGATGGGCAACAGCTTTCTTGGCCAACAGTCCAACAGCAGCGTCGGCTAGATTCTGTTTTTATGAAGTCCTGTAACCAGTTGTATTACAGCGCAGACCTCCACAGAGACTGTTAAACCAAACAGATAGTAGCAAGGTAGAGAATGCTAATGGTGTTTAATAAAAGAGAAATTGAAAAGATGTGAGGTGGGATGAAGAGTTAGGGGAAAAGGAGGATTGAGGAGGGGCCGACAGGAGTGAAGGAGAGAAGTTAGTTGGTCTTCTGGAAGGACTACCCTGGACGTGTTCTGCGCAGGATTCTCATCAGGTTTCGAGACATAACGTATGGCTTCTGCACACTGCCATCATTCCTCTCTAGGTCCTCCACTGTGGAAGCAAGAGGGCAAGGGTCACTCTACTCTACTCTGTTTGACTATGTTCTCTTTGAATCTACTCTAACCTAGTCTGCCGTACTCTACTACAATCTGCTCTGCCATCCTCGACTCTAACCCATTCTGGTCTACTCTGCTATGATCTGCTCGGCTACGATCTGCTCTGCGGTACGTACTGAAGCACATGTAGAGGGTGTCGATGCACATGCTGTAGACACTGAAGAAGCCCTGAGCGATGAGGTAGGCTGCCACTATCACCGTCTGCGTGAAGACACCACGAGGCAAGCTCAGTCACACGTTCTCAACGACCAACACACCTACGCACACCCATCTCCACGGTGACGGCTCACAACTTACAATGCTGGGCACCCAGTAGTAGTTGAGCATGTTGGCTTGGAAGGCATCCTCAGGCATGTTGATTCCACCCGAGAAGAAGAAGAAGGCCGGCACACCTGTTGCGTCATAGGTGAGTTCAATCGTCAAAAGGGGTTTTATGGTACATGCAAAACAAAGACGCCCTTCGTAATTCCGAATGATTATACGTTTGAGTCGGAAGTGAACGTAAGGTCGGTTTTAACATGGCCTTACCAACTGCTGCGACCACGACGAGTTTGCAAAAGAACAAGAGCATATCGGCCACACCGTCCAGTACTACCACCCTGTGGACAAGTGAGGTATTGCAAAACAAAAATCTGTAAATCCCTCAAAACCTACAGATTCATGATTACATTTCCAACTGAAAATAGTATTATTACCGGCTAATGTTCCTCAACAGTAGTGCATAGGCACTTTGTGCTGACACAGCAAAGTTCTCTCCATACATAGCCATCTGCGGATTGTCCAGATTTAAAGACAACATAATAAGGGTTGATTCACATTTGCTTAAAACATTGAACAGGGACAAAAGAACACGCCTATTTCTAGCTGCTATACCAAAGTAGACAGGTGAAAATTGACGAAACTGACCGCGATGAAGGCGTTCCTGCTGACGTATTTGAGGAATCCCTCCAAACAAATGGAGCAGGGCCGGAAGCAGGTCATCAGGAACCGAGCGCACGAGCCTTTGGAATCTACCAGAACATGACAGAGGCATTCCTTCAACAGGTCTGAGGGATCAACTGTGAACTCAGCAATGGTTTGCTATATCTAGGAGGGAGGGAGGGAGGGAGGGAGGGAGGGAGGGAGGGAGGGAGGGAGGGAGGGAGGGAGGGAGGGAGGGAGGGAGGGAGGGAGGGAGGGAGGGAGGGAGGGAGGGAGGGAGGGAGGGAGGGAGGGAGGGAGGGAGGGAGGGAGGGAGGGAGGGAGGGAGGGAGGGAGGGAGGGAGGGAGGGAGGGAGGAAGGGAGGAAGGGAGGAAGGGAGGAAGGGAGGAAGGGAGGAAGGGAGGAAGGGAGAATGGAGGGAGAATGGAGGGAGAATGGAGGGAGAATGGAGGGAGAATGGAGGGAGGAGGGAGAATGGGTGTTTTAGTCCATACCACGGCACTTGCGGTCCAGATATTCCATCAGAATCCTGGGTAGCTGGAAGAATAGGAGCGTGAGGGAGCCGATCGCCAGAGAGCCAACGTGATACCTATCGTAGACGGAGGCCAGAGCATGAAGCAAACACACAGACGTTCGTTCACCTTACAGAGAAGGTTCTAGCACTCCGTTGATCCGTCGCAACGTCGCAGCTAGCTTCGACGCCAGTTCTAAGTCTCTCTCTTCGAGACGAGGGGAGCCTCCTGGTATGAATCTAAGATCCAGTCCCTCACAGTTTGAGGTCTTACCGTAGCGTGCGGATGAAAGCATGGCTCAGGGGGAAGGCAGGGATGTCGGTGGGCTTGGTAAAGGCCCAGTAGTAGGATGAAAACACCCCAGCCAGGGTGCTCTGTCCCAGGGCAATGACAAAGTTGACACACCACAGGAAGGCAAAGACGTTGAAGAGCTGGAGGACGACCAAGTTCCTCTGGAAAAACCCTTCCTCGTCGTACTTGTAGAAGAGGCATCGCGCTGCGGGGCAGTCTGGGTAGATTGAGGGGTCGAACGTCTGATTGGAGAGGAGGGAAAGGGAAGGATATGAGGACACAAGGGTTTAAGGGGATTCACAAGGACGCATAGCCCCACATGTAACTCCAAACATCACCTGAACCATGAGCCCTGCTGTTTTACCTGTGGGCGGCAGTTTTGTGTTCCGTTGATAGGATTGCATCCCGGCATGATGGTGTTATTCAGAGACACAACTCTGTACACAGGGATTCCGGAGGTTGCCAGGTACAGAGCGGTTATCCCCCAGTAGGAGACACACACCACCACCAGCACAAAGGTAAACAGAGGGTATACAAGGGTGGACATCATGCAACCCACGGCCCTGCAGGAGCAACAGAGATATGATGAACTCGGATCGATTCGAGTGTTGTACTCCACTCCTGTACCTGTAAGATCGACCTGTGAAAGCTGAATCGGGAATCTAACCTGCTGGACTCCTCAATGAGAGACACAGCTGTGACCACACTCCTCCTGATACAGCTGAGGACCACAAGGAGAATGAACTCCACCACGCACAAGAAGATCACTGGGGAGGGACGCAACGAAAGAGAGAGGGAGGAAGAGAGAAAGAGAGGAGGAAGAGAGAGAGAGAGAGAGAGAGAGAGAGAGAGAGAGGAGGAGAGAGAGAGAGAGAGAGGAAGAGAGAGAGAGAGGAGGAAGAGAGAGAGAGAGAGAGAGCAAGAGAGAGAGAGCAAGAGAGAGAGAGAGAGAGAGAGAGAGAGAGGAGAGAGAGAGAGAGAGAGAGAGAGAGAGAGAGAGAGAGAGAGAGAGAGAGAGAGAGAGAGAGAGAGAGAAGAGGAAGAGAGAGAGAGGATCAAACCCCTGATGAGAAACAAACAGCGAAACAAGCAAAATGTCAGCATTTAACACAATTGAAAATGAACTCACAGAAGGCCAGCCAGGTCTCTTTAACTTGAAAGTAGACGGACATTTTATCCTTGAACCTGAGGTCACCAATAGTCATTTTAGACTTGCTGAAATAGGCATATTCTATGTAGCAGCGAAATATACCTAATAGGAAAGGAAAAAAAAAACAAATATGACACTGGTCTGGGAAATTAAGCTTACATACAATTGCAGTTGTAAAGCACTGGATACTTTTTTTCAGGTCTGAAGCTTCGTGGCATCGCACTTACCATAGCCTCCCATGGCTAGCACTCCCAGGATGAGCACCCAGACCAGGACAAAGGCCAGATACCTCAGCAGCAACAGGAAGACCAGGCTGACGACCATGGCTACTATCATACCACTGAAAGCACAGCAAACAACAATTCTGTAGCCATCTGCACCATGTGAGACACGACAAAGAATCATTTTTTTCAGACTTACAGTAATATCCAGTACCAGGAAGAAGCAAAGTCTTCAAATATCCTAACTCCTACGGCTTTGGTATTATAGCCTGTTATTAGGGAACTTGAGGTAAAAAAGGTTATGTTTAGCGTATACATAGACTTAATAAAGAGGTAGGTCATTGTCATCATCACGACTATCACATACACCTACAGTACATTCACTGTTCTACGTGTGTAAGTCTTGTGGGTGCAGGGATATCTACCGAATGGCTGTGGTAATACTGGTAACAGTTTCGTTGACATCGGCCTTTCCAGGCAAAGTGAAGTTGGAGGGCATCTTTCTTAGAGCAGCCAGAGAGGGTAAACACCTCCCCAAAGCTGAGGGGGACCCATGTCACATTTTAGTCATCTCAGATATGTACTTGATTATCCATGAAAGAATACACAAATAAACCACTTTACCTGGTTCACTTGGGACATAGAAGGACGGGCAAAGTTCCTGATCGAGGATGTCTTGGACAGTCTAGACAGAAAGAGAGAAGCGTCAACATGCATGGTCAAATCACATGTTCTTTGTATGGTCCTGGTCCAATGACTCGATGGATAGCCCTACAATCGATTCCAGTGAATGGACTGTACCAGTGTTGTCTCTGCTAGGTCAAAGTTGGGGTCGCAGTACTGCCGCGGAAAGAAGTCCATGGGGATGGCGTCTGCTTCGTGAGCAGCTTCTGGTAACATCCAGTACCGTGACGGACACTTTTTGACGCACACCTGCCGAGCAAGAGAGACCGCGAGTGAACAAGAGAGACCGCGAGTGAACAAGAGAGTGAGTGAGTGAGTGAGTGAGTGAGTGAGTGAGTGAGCGAGCGAGTGAGCGAGTGACTTGACTGACTGACCTGTGTTGTAGGGCACTGACGACCGTTCAGTGCTGCAGCCATCGTATTGGTAGTGGTGACACACTTCAGTATGTCCAGATAGAACATGCTAGGCTTGTTCCTGAAAACACAAAGTACAATGTCACAACTGAATGATGGGATACTAACAAGCAAAAGGCCCGTGTTGTATCTCCTGTACACCATATTGATTAAGACTACTACCTACAGTAGATACTCACGCATTCATACCGGTACCACAGAACATTCCAGTCGAGTTCCTGGGGAAGAGAACATGGCGAGGGTCTCCAAACAGCCAAGCTGGGGGATAGGGAGAGAAAGGGGGTTATTCCCTCTAAATGGTTAGGGCCTATTGCTCTGAGATGGAGTGATTGATCACTCCAAGAGGAAATGATCTGAAAATGTTGAGCAGTCATACCCAGAATTCCCACAACCATGTAGGCAGCAACTGTTGCCACGAAGAGAGTACAACAGGCCACATCTGTGCAATGTCTGTAAATAAAGTTGTAAAATAAACTCAAAATTGTGTCTGACTCATAGTAACTGCCCTTAATTTGTAGCCTAAAACGACCAGTAAGCGACCATTTTAAGCAAACCTTTTACGGATCAGTCCAGAAAAAAGAGGGTCATAAGGGCCTAGAATAAAAAAGCAGAGGATACGGTTATGATATATGATTGGGTTGTAGGAAGAGTTCAAGGTGTCGTTGTATTTTCTAAACGCACAATGCTAGATGAATAAACTCACCGTGATTCACTGGCTTCATGTTACCGCTGTTGCGGAGAGGACGACACATTTATTAACGGTTTTGCACGTAAAAACGTCCTCATACAGATGAAGTTAGGCCCCTGTTTAAGGAGTCCAGTTGTGATCTAACGGAGAGATGCATGTGAAATCTCAATTTACCGTGATAACCCACTATGACGCAATAGACGCGTTGCCAAAGCAACACAAGCCGTAAGACCGTGTTCATGTAAGCAATAAGGTACGAGAGGCAGTACTTTATCGCCAATAAAGTACGTGTTCCAGGGTTTGCCGGCCATCCGCTGCGCGTCAGGCCTAACAACACCCTTGAACACGTACTTTATTGGCGATAAAGTACTGCCTCTCGTACCTTATTGCTTAAATAAAGAGTCTATGGCCTTGTTCACACTTGACTTCTTTTTTTAGAAAAAAGCGCTGCCTTCAGCGTCGTTTTTTGTCACTGCTTAGTAGGCCTAATATCTGCGTGTTAGCAAAGAGAAGCTATAGAAGCACAATATAAGTTCTTTGGTGTTTGTTGAAACTGTCGATGTCAAACAAAGTATCCATCATACCCCTGACCTTGCACCCCGGTGATAGCCGTACCATGTACAGTATGGGAGATCGAATGAAATTGCCTACTGACTGTGTAGTAGGCCTACTGTTGTTTAGCTTACAATACATTACAACAAACCAAGAATCCCGTGAATCTTTTCATTAGAGCTTGCCTATGTTGTTTGTTTGTAGCCTATATAGTCTACTACACAATTCACTATTAGCCGGGTACTGTACAAACAAAATAGTCCTGTCCCATTAGGCCTATTCGGTGGATACAACAATGTTTTGTCATCATTTGGAGACAAAAACGAAAATCACGAATTATTATCCGTCGGATGGTCAAAGTAGCCTAAACCATTTTTTACTTTTGACTATCCTTTTTCTTTCTTCCTTTTCTGCTTTTCTTTTTTTTTTTTGCTGTTGCGTAAGAGGTGAAAGAACGTTGATAGGAGGGGATGCTAGCAAGACTGACTTAACACAGGAAATACATTTAAAGAAGATAAGATAGAAATGGATTTCTTTTCGATGCTGTGTCTCTGCATTATAGTAGTTGGGCATCAGTCCTCAGGTAATTTTTTTGTTAATCAACTAAACTTCATTTAAGGTTTCATATTTATGAACAATTAAACAATACTCTCTGTTCCACATTTCTTAGGTCTAACAACAATGTTTGCTTCAGTGGGTGGTAGTATTTCCTTACCTTGTGGTTCAACCTCACCAACGTACTGCTCTTCTGTTAACTGGAAAATGAAAGAAGGGCAGAGTGGCATCCCAAAATTTGTGGTCAAATCAGGAAAAATTACAAACCAAGAACAAGCCAGTCGACTGACAGTTGCACAGGACTGTTCACTGCAAATTCTTCATCTTAACATGTCGGATGGACTAGTTTACATTTGTGAAGATACAGAAACCAGATCAGAGATCTCACTTGAGCTTCTAAAAGGTATGTGTTGTGCCTTAAATGTAACACATATACAGTACATTGGTTTTTATTTGTAAAATCATAACACTTTTTTTTCTCCAATATATTTAGTTAATCTAGTGGATACAAAGGAAAAAAAAATTCTGCTTGAGTGCTACTTCAATGACTTTAAAGGAAATCCCTTTTGTAAGGAAACAATTATACGAGAGATGAAGTGGCTTAACGAAGACAAAACAGAGGTAATTGGAGCAAGATTTCAGACAGTTAAGGTAAATGCTTGTTATCATAAACTGTTCATCACACCCAAGAAGTCAGACCATCACAGGAAATGGACATGTCAAGTAACTGACATTAATGGCATTAAAATCAGCTACAGTTACACCACATCAATTCCAGGTAGGTTACTTATCCAAATCCTTATAACGTATAATTTAGTCAATATTTAAAACAACGACAACTTTACGAGTGGAATCCAAGCAGTTTACAACTGTTCTGTCTCTGCCTTTCAGATGGTATTGAGGAAGTGTTTGCTGTGGTTGGTGAGTCAGTGTCACTTCCATGTGACAATGCATTATCTCTGGTCAAGGGTAGCAGTCCATGGTGGAGAAGGAAAAGTAAACAAGAAAGTGCATTGGTCCGTCTATCTGAATCAGAGACTGTTACAGCAGGCTCAAGGAAGGACATACCTGAAACCCATATGAACCGTGATTCCTCCTTAGTCATCAACGAAGTGAGACCACTGCATTCTGGGTATTACACATGTTCACTCCTCAATGTATCCCTCAACAGAATCAAACTGCACACATTAGAGGGTGAGTGATAAGGGATTCTCACTCCAATTTAAGGTTGTTAAAATGTATTGAGAAAATAGTTTAACATATCTTGTTTATCTTCCCAGTAACGGCAGAGTGGGTTTCTCCAGGTAGACAAAATCTCACTTTGACCTGTTTCCTCATGTGTGGGGGAGCATGTGGAGAAGACCTCAATTTAACTTGGGCACCCAGTAACCCAGATGCAAAGCTGAGTACAAGAAAAGACAATGAAACCCTGGTTTCTACATTCTTCCTGCCCGATCCAAAGAGCAATGAGACAGCCTTCTGTTCTGTGTACAGAGAAGGGGTCAAAATGGCGACGAAAAAGTGGCACTTTCAAGAGAGTGAGATCATATGGATACACATCGGGATACGTTTGACCTCTTTTAAACTAGATTCCTTTTCTGTTTCTTCCATAACTAGATCATTTCGTAAAAATATGACTTGTATAATCGGTGTTCTCTGTTGCAGATCGAACAGTGATTTTGGTTGCATGGTTAGTCCCTCTTCTGATCTTACTGCTGTTCCTGGTTGGAGGGAGTGTCTATTATTTGAGGAAGAAGTTCAGGAGTGATACAGGTCTGTGGGTTTTTGCTTGCTCAAAGTGTTCTCACTTTCCTGAAACAGATGTGTAAACTGTAGAATAAGTAGGATTCAGGCAAAACATTCTCTGTCAAACATTTATTCTTCAAAGACTGATACGGTGAAATGTATTTATGTATTTGTCTCTTTGTAGAGGAAGCACAGGGATCTATTGGAATGGTAAGTTGACTTGTTTGTAGAACCGGAAAAAGTGTGCAATGTACAAAATGCACACTATGCCACAGAAATTTGGTGTGATTTAATCACAAGTTGTGATTAGTACCAGCACAATTTGCTGGTACTAATCATTTTGAAAACTGCTTAAGTGACGTGTATATTGCTGATCTGCTCATGACAGACCCATGTATATGAAGTTGTTCTTGACGGACTACCACCCAATTCACAGCAACCAAGAAGAGAAGCAAATAGTACAGATAACATTTCTTGTTATGATCTTTTACAAGCTGTGAACTGAATGTTATATTCTGTCTTATGTTGTATACAGTGACGAAATATCATTAACCAGAACCTGGGTAATTGCATTTACACAAACCGGACAACAATTAAATTGTTTAAAATTAAAGTGTTCAAATATTTTAGAAAGAAATATGTATCAGCACACTTTCTACTGTAGAAATTACACTTTGGAAAGAATGTCTTGGAACACTCATAGTAACGTCAAAAAAAGGCAGAAGTGCAGTTCATCCTTTTCACTCGTATATAACTGCAGAAAAAAAGATGAATCGAGATTATGTTTACTCATAAAAGAATGATCAAATACGCAATAAAAAAGGAAAAAAGTGTGATATTGTCAGTGTTATGATTTGGAAACTCACAGGTACACACACTCTCCTCTTGGTCAGTCGGCAGAGATCTATAGTCTTCATTGACCACTAATATTGTGAGAAAAGAATATGGACATTAAGTGGCCCACCTATCTTGAGATTGTAGGCAAATTGATTCGAGATTTTTTTAAATTAATCTGACCTGAAACTGGGACTTCTACAAATTCGTAGAGGTGGTTTGGCCATGTTGAGGCATCTGCTTGATACACAGTGGACAGAATAATGTATTTAAAAAATTAACATTGTACTAATTTAGCTTATATCCAAAGCAATGTACAAATAGTGCATGTAGAAACCGAAGCAGAATTTATATAATAACAATATACGTTACCAAATCCCTCAGCAAATTTTTTTCGCAAAAAAGTTCATTGCTGTACATCACATTTCGGCGGTCATGCAGTACCTGTGTGTCCAGTGGTCCTCCATCTGCAGTACAGTCCCACAATCAGTGCAATGGCGGGGATGAGGGTAACACTTGAGACCACAAGAGTTACAACCCAGCTGCTCGACTCAGTGTGCACACTCACGACAGTTTCACTTGATG
Source organism: Hypomesus nipponensis (assembly GCF_054491055.1). Lineage (NCBI taxonomy): Eukaryota > Metazoa > Chordata > Actinopteri > Osmeriformes > Osmeridae > Hypomesus > Hypomesus nipponensis. The sequence goes on along the minus strand of NC_140362.1, from coordinate 4,559,805 downwards.
TGGCTGCAAAGGTGCGTGTAGCTGTCGAGAACAGAGCTGTTTATAACTAAAGTTGGAATGAATTGCTTGTGAAACCTCTGTGTTTTTCTTTATACACATGGAGCAAAACACGTTTTCCGAAAGGGCCGTCTAGTCCTTCTTTCGCCTCCTCAATGAACTCAAACTAAAAAGTCAACGCATGTCTACCTTGTGCTGTGATCACCATTGTTGTCATTGTTGATAAAGTCGAAGTGTTCGGATTGTCCTTTTCTGCTAGATGACAGAGCATTGTGTACAGGCCCCATTCCACAACTACATGTTCACTTGACATTATTACAAGGCATCATTGAGTAAGACTGTATTTGAAAATACTGTACTCACGTTTCACTTGCAGATTCACTTCAGAGCATTGCTTGTTTTGCCCTACATAGACAGTACATCTGAACCACATATTAGAAGCCTCCACAGAGGGTATGACTAATGATGCATCCCCTGCTGTGATGTTCCGGAACCTCCCTTTTCCATTTGCGGCTTTTGCAGAGTTCAGACTGGACTCCGTACTTAGACTTGAGAACTCAAGGATTGGTTTGATTGTCTCTCCTTTAATCTCTGACCAGGAGACGTTTCCTCTTGTGTAAAGTGGACAAGGCAAAGTAGCTGTGGAAAATTGGAGCACCTTCACACTTCTCAGCACTTTGCAATCTTTAGAAGAAGAGAATCATGTTCAATCTGTACATACTTTATTCATGATAAGATCATTCATATTCAATGATTATCATATTTGAATGTGCAATTTTTGTTGTTGACAATGTATTGTTTTACCTTTCAATTTCAGAGTGAGGTTGGTTGTCAAATCACAAGAAAATCCTTCACAGACTTCGCAGGTATAGTCTCCTTCGTGAGGCTCATCTGCTGCCTTCAGAGTCAGGTCTCCATTGACTATTGAGGCTTTCCCATCTCGTTCTGAATCTGGGACCACAGAGAACGTTGAATGACCAAGGGTCTGTCTCATCCATCTGACACGAAACCAGCTCTCTGGTGATCTGGGAGTTCTCAGAGTACAGGGCAGGACGGCCTCTTCTCCTTTGGTGGCTCTGATCACCTGCAACCCCTCACCTTCATCAGAAGGAAAAGGCAGAACAAAACATGTTTACAAATACATATAACAAATTCCTTGTTTTTTCTTGTCTAGACAGTGCACTCACCAACTCTCCAGACAGTACTCACCAATGCATCCTGATATCAGCATCATTAGCACTAACATTGATGACTTTGCCATTGTCTGTGTATGTGGACTCATGATTCAATTACACATCTAGTCTACTCCTGTTAGAACTCCGCCTATTCCCACTTCTACATTTCACAAAGTTGGTCTTTATGGTCTAGTTTCATTATGAATTCACACACTGGAAATACCATTTTCAGTAAAACATGAGAAGCACGTAGAACTATGCTGTATGGATACAGCATAGTTCTACCTATCATATACTCATATCTTTGAAAAGTTTTTAAATTAATACACCTTAGAGACGTAATTTATTGAGTAGGCTCATATCCGAGCAAGGAATTCGCTTTGGTGGGCAGGTTCATACACATACAGGATGATAATATAAAAAAGTGAGACATTTTACCAAATTTACCCAAAAATACTAACAAAAGCGTGCAAAATAAAATATGAATATAAAGTAAAAGAGTGCCGTGAGGTTGTGTGACAGAGAAGCGTTAATGTAACGCTCAGTATTTTATACGTGATTTATTGTCAATAGGGGGTCCTGGCCCTCGTTGATGAGGCCCGCTGCAGATGGAAAGAAACTGTTCTTGTGAGGTGAGGATGGACTCAATAATGGCTGTGTAGAAGTGCACCATCATTGTCATTGTCAGGTTAAACTTCTTTGGCTGCCTCAGGAAGTACATCCTCTGTTGTGCTTTCTTGGCGAGGGAGCTGAAGTGCACTTCTCACACAGGTCTTGGGAGAAGATAGTGCCCAGGAAGCGGAAGGACTGTTGTGTTGTGTTGACTGGGGAGTCGCACAGGGTGATGGGGGTGAGAGGGGACAACCATCTCCACTGTCTTAGTAAGAGCATTGAGCCCCAAGTTGTTCTGGCTGCACCAGGTCACCAGGTTGTCAGCTTCCCACCTATAGTCAGACTCATCCCCACCGGAGATGAGCCCAATGAGAGTGGTGTCGGATGACTGGAGGTGAAGCTGTTGGTGTACAGGGAGAAGAGGAGAGGGTAAAGGACACAGCCCTGAGGAGATCCGGTGCTGATGGACTGGGAGTCAGAGATGTGTTTTCCCAGCTTCCGTCACTGTTTTCTGTCTGACAGTCTGTGATCCACCTGCAGGAGTTTTTGTAATAAGTGTATTTTGATTCCCTTATGAAACTCATGAATCATCTATTATTTAAAACATTGATACTCAAAAGACATTCCCACAATCAGATGTATTTAACCGTTCTCAAAGCTTGGCCTATTATTCACATCTTGCCAAGTATATCCTTTCAGATTTGATGCATGGCATCTTACATTTACATTTAGTCATTTAGCAGACGCTCTTATCCAGAGTGACTTACAGTAAGTACATGGACATTCCCCCCGAGGCAAGTAGGGTGAAGTGCCCTGCCCAAGGACACACCGTCATTTGGCACAGCCGGGAATGAACCAGCGACCTTCTGATTACTAGCCCAATTCCCTAACCGTCCCTTGCTAAGGAGCTGGGACACAGCATGGGGTCAAACTAAGCTTTTTGAAGGTACAAACTGTTGTACAAACATTACCACTGAGAGGAACAACGTGACTTACCACATGCTAACTTTAGAGTTCTGCACTTCCTCCTCCTCTTTGACTCTGACTCAGTGTTCATGAAGTAACACTCATATACCCTGCTTGCTGCAAATTGTATATAAATCACCAAAAAGAAGAAAACTGAAATGGCCAAAGAATTTCAAGGTAAAAAAAAATGTCTGTCTGTTTCTGTCAATGCTGTTACTTGTTGAGAGTGATATACTGCTCTGCTTTCAGCAAAAATGCTGGTTTTATCGAACAATGCACCTAATACAACTAGGTTGTTAGCATGAAATATTAAATAAAACATGTAATCCGACATTTTCAATTTTTCAGGAGGGAAAGCATTTGGATTTATAAAGTCACAACAGGAGGAAAAATTAAACTTGACCAATGAGGTTTGCTTGATAATTGATATTTAAAGTAGACCTATTGTCAAGTTTTCATTATGGTTTGATACTCTCTTTGTCACTCTGAAAGGCTTTCCTCTCAGATCCCAAATATGCAGAAGAGGAGGAACTTGCCTCTAAGCTTGAGTTGTTTAAAAGTGAGAATTCAAACTCTCTGACATTATTCATATGCACCAATAGATATGTGTTTCTTAAAAATGTAACAAATTCAGTCTGTTGCACTGTATTCATTCACAGATAAGTACATGGAGTTTGATCTCAATGACCAAGGAGATATTGGTAATTTCGATCATATTTTTATGAGTCCTATTTGTGTCATTTGAGACTCACAGTGAAGAGACTCAAGGCTGGATAATATTTAAAAGACTCTCTGTCTTTGCTCCCTCTTTCTGTCTACTTCTTGAGACAGACATGATGGGGCTGAAACGCATGCTGGAGAAGCTAGGGGTGGCCAAAACTCACTTGGAACTTAAAAAGATGATGTCAGAGGTTTGTGGGAGTGCAAAAGACACTATCTGCTACACTGACTTCCTGAATATGATGTTGGGGAAGAGGAACGCCATACTGAGACTGTGAGTTCAAATATTGTTGTTGTGACTTCCTTATTCTGCATACATCATGCTATTATCAATTGTACCACAGTCCATTAAAAGTGATACAATTAATTATTCATACTAATTAACTGATAATATTATTAACGCTATTCTCTTCTCAAGGATCTTGATGTATGAAGGCATGGCTAAACCACAGGAAGGACAAGACCCTGGGCCACCACCACGCAAGACCTTTTCAGATCTTCCCTAGTTTAAACACACTTTGGATATCAAATTTTCAAATAACATACTTTTTAAAATAAAGGTTTACCATTTAAAGACTGCAGTTTAATATTGCTACTAATATTTCACTGATTGGTACTTTCAACATAAGAAAGTCCAGAGTGGATTCAAAGGTCCTCCTCTTTCCTGAATGAAGATAACCATCAATTTGGGTTACCGGCCCTTCTGTTATGGACAGGATACTTATCTGATGAATCTTTCAGATTTTTAGGCATTTGTATCTTTTCTGGGTGGAACATAAAGGCAACATTAAGCAGAATAGTCTTTGCATTCATAGTTCCTTCTTTTGTTTAGTATGATTTAGTCACATATTTCGACAATTATTGAACATATTAACAAACTTCACACATTTGTGTTTGCTTTCAAACCATATCAGTGTTTTCACATTTAGGCTATGGGCCATGATCTTTAAAAGGTTATGTTTGAGACAGCAATGTTAATATTCTAGTGTAGTTCATGTGCTGTTTTTGACCGGAAATTCAACCACGCTCTTTTCGTGGGCCCCGGAAGAACTGTCTGTTTACAGTTGCTACCAGCAGCAGCAGGCAGAGAAATTGTTAGCTAGTTTTCTTGATAGCTAGGTAACAAATATTTAAAACAAATACAGGGTAAGTCGAGTGGCTTTATTATTTTATCCAACTTCATGCTGCAGATGATTGTGTTTTAGGTTGGTAGCTGATGTACTGTACTTAAAAGTTTAGACGTGTCGGCGTACTGTACTAGTACTAGTAGCAGGCACGTAGGGTTAGCTAGCTAGCTACAGTAACGCATCATCACAGTGCATATTGCTTCATTTTCTGTTTTACTCCACGGTACGCTCGGGGTCATTATTTTGGGAAAATCGGCATGTGTAGTTATTATCCTGGTGTAGCTAAGTTAGTTTAAGTGTTGGCTAGCTAGCACTAGGGTTGAGAACATAATGATAACGTATGTTGGTTGATTTAGAGTGGTTGCCGATTGTTTAGCAATTGTTGTCGTTTCACACAGGATTATGAGCAGCTCAGAGGAGGTGTCCTGGATCTCCTGGTTCTGCGGACTGCGGGGGAATGAATTCTTCTGTGAGGTGAGAGTTGAGACTACACTGTCTCCAGCACGGTGGATACTTCTCTCTAGTTTAAACCCAGTTTGTGAGACTCCTTCTGCTCAGCAGTACAGTAGTAGTCAGTCACAAATGCTTTCCAGCATCGTTCACCATCATTGAAATAGTTTATGAAATGTATGAAGGAGTTAGCTTACTGCATCTTGTTTGCAGTAGTAGTATTGCCTTGTGGATCGTTGTAGAAGTAAACTATTATCCAGTTGAAAAGTATATTCTTAACTGTCTTGACTTCGTTCATTTTTAACACATGAGTAATCCTTTCAGCTTGTTATGCAACAAGGTCGCATGTGTGGGCATAAGACTGTAAACTGCGTGCAGCTGCTGTGAAACTCCAAAAGAATTACCATCACTTACCTGCATGACTGGTCTTATGCTCCAGGTTGATGAAGACTACATTCAGGACAAGTTCAATCTGACGGGACTGAATGAGCAGGTCCCCCACTATCGCCAGGCTCTCGACATGATTCTGGACTTGGAGCCAGGTGAGGTCGCCAGGAAATTAAACAGCTTTTCTTTTTTTCCTTTTTTTTTTTGGGGGGGGGGGGTATTTTTTGTGTTTATCTCATGGTAGAAAAACCATGAATTAAATACGATTTAGAAGTCAATTAAGATTTACATTCATGAGTGGCGGTTTCCTTGGTGGCGCGTGTCGCCTTGAAAATCCCGTACATTGCCGTGTGTGATTCTTAGATGAGGAGCTGGAGGACAACCCCAACCAGAGCGACCTGATCGAGCAGGCAGCTGAGATGCTCTATGGCCTCATCCATGCTCGCTACATCCTCACAAACCGAGGCATCGCCCAGATGGTGACTTGTCTAAAGTGCATGTAGTCCGCTAGTGAAGTTGATGCCGAATGACCCACTGTACAGTTTTTCAGGAACACTTCTGTTACTTTATAGTTGGAGAAGTACCAACAAGGGGATTTTGGCTATTGCCCCAGAGTTTATTGTGAAAACCAACCCATGCTTCCCATCGGTAAGTGCCACTTGATTGTCCGGCTGTTAAAGAACATTCCCTGTTGATGGAATTAACGAGCATTCGGACACGTTTGCCGCCATGATCTCTTTGTGTGTCCACCAGGCCTGTCAGATATTCCAGGGGAGGCCATGGTGAAGCTGTACTGTCCGAAGTGCATGGATGTTTACACCCCCAAGTCCTCCAGGCACCACCACACAGACGGGGCCTACTTTGGCACCGGCTTCCCCCACATGCTGTTTATGGTGCACCCAGAGTACCGGCCAAAACGACCTGCCAACCAGTTTGTGCCCAGGTTTGCCCAGTTTATTTCCCCCCTCCCCCCCCAATGCGTTCATTCTACAAAGTAGCTTATGACCGGTTCCTGTGTCTCCTGTGGTCTTACTTGTGGATTGACTTGCAGGTTATATGGTTTCAAAATCCATCCTATGGCTTATCAACTCCAGCTCCAGGCTGCCTCGAGCTTCAAAAGTCCTGTGAAGACAATTCGCTAGACCTTGAGCATGACCGACGATGAAGACACTGAGGAGACTTATTTTCTATGTTGATTGTTACTTGGTTGAATGATTATGTAGATCAATAAAGGCTTGTATATGTAACCCATGACCTATAGGTACTAGATACACACACACACACACACACACGTCATTCATCTTCCTGTTTCTCATGGTGCTGTGTGATGGCTGGGTCTCCTTGTAATCATCACTCTTCTAGAACAATCTCTACCCCCCTGGAAAGATCTGGTTTGATGTCATATCCTTTATCCTTACTGGGGTTTACATAGTTGCAAGAATAAAGAGGTTCAGTGAGTTTAATCTGTACAAATCAGTAATAATTTACCGACTCCAGGTTTGAAAAGATTGCTGAAAACAACCGGCAATCAATCAGTCCTTATGAGTTCATTTTGAGCTGCACTTTAGACACCAAGTTAAATGTAAAGGTAATTTTCAGATGCTTGCAGATTGCGGTCATGCTGAAAGGTGCACAAGACATTTTCTCAGGGTGAAGACAATGTATTTGATTGGTGTTAGTGTGTTTGGTAAGCGGTCTCAGAGGAGGGGGAAAAAACACCCAGGACTAGTCTCATTGGTTCTCCACTCATCAAGGGGTTTAAACAATTGCTATGTTTAGATTGATCTGTTCAAATATTTTATGTAACTTAATACATACCTACGGATGCCATTTTACACAATACACCCTTTTTCTCTGTCTGCAGCTTGTTAAAAGTACATTTGAAAAGATTTATTTTCAATCAATCAATGGTATTTGATGCTGTCTTAGGTATTCATGCTCTTGTCTTAAAGTGAGACAGCAAACTAAACTTCAATAAACTGTTTTGTTTCTTATGTTTAGTGTCATTTCCTTGGTCCACTGCAGTGCTCCAAATCATACACAATGCAATACCTTTATAATTAATTCCGATTTATTTTTTCAAGTTTAGATTTTTTTTTCTTAAAAAAGCATGGATAAGTCACAGGAAAGCATGAATATGTTCGAGTTCTAAAAACTACAGCGTTGCTCTGTTCCAAAGACTCACATTCCCTTCAGCTAAACCACCAAAATATTCTTCAGAGGGTAAGAAAGTACGCTACCAAATGGGTCGTCTCCAGGGGGACTTACATTTAACATTATTTGCTCTACAAAAGGATTGAACACAGCAAGTGATAGAATAGTCTATTTTCTAAAGTGGTAAGAAAGCATTACAAACTTGGTTGATAATGAATGCAATTGTGAACAACATTGTGATAACTCTGATAAAAGCCTGAAAACAGACTGGAATTAAAACATCAATGTACGTAGAATCACAGGAAACAGTCCCTACTTTACAAATAAATTATGGTAGCACATGTACAAAAGACAAAAGATACACCCCTATGAAAGAAATGCCACATACACTGAAACAGCTGCCTTTGATAAATACATCTTTAAAAACAGACCATTATTGTATAACAGATCTGAGCTAGCTTCACATTGTTCCCATTGGCTGGGCAAGAATGTACATCAATAGTAGGGATGGATATAGATGCTGTGTCTGGACATTCTTCATACAATCATACAAGAGGTCTTTTGTCTCACTGTAAAGAAAGAACGAACAAAACCTGAGATACAAACACCGAAGCTTGTTCAACAACAACAACTTTGCAAATCAATCACGATTTGAAAGCAAAGAGAACAAAAAGGGGGGGTCAATTCTACCGACAGCGGACTAACAGGGAGCTGTCTTTTGTACTCAACAATGCATTAAAAGAAGAAGTGAAGGAACAATAAGGGCATGTCATGGAAAATGGGCCACGCCATTTTTAAGGTGTACAAAACCAAGAAAAGGTGAGATGTTAACCTATAATAGAGTGGACGGACTTCAATAACTTAAAAACCTCATTTTGTACAAATACTATAAAAGCATTAATCCTATAAAATAGAGTAGCATTTTAAAATAGATTTCAATCGAAAGTTTACAAAAAAGGTGTACTATTAGTACAGTACATCTGTTTACTTGGCTGGTTGTGGAAGAGACAAAATATTTTATTAGTATTTGACCTGAGCAGAGAACTAAGCCAAACTGCAGTCCAGATTTAAGTATGAAACACCTCAGTTCAATACTTCATGGTGAGGTATATCATTTGAATAGAAGTCCTAACTGCTCATTAATCATAGTAAACATGTAAACAAGGAAGGAGTTCCCTTATAAACAACCCTGTGTATTGAAATACGGTTATTTCAATTCAAGTACTATCATTACTTATAAGCCCCCCCCAAAGATTGCTTTTAATATAAAACCAGCCAGTAAAATGTCTAGAAGTACTGACAAAAGACGTGAAAACCAATGGACAAGATGGTGTTAATAAGCATTTTTTAACCAAAAAGGGACAGAATCATCTTTAAACTTTTTTCCATCTACAAAATAAAAAAAAGTTAAAATGGTGTTTTATACACCAGACTGAAGATATGAGACGAGTGGTCAGAGTAAACAAGAAGCCACGCGCGAGTTCTGGAAAAAAAAACCTTTCAGAACACACACAGGACAGCACCGTGGAAACAAAGGGTTCAACGGCAATCATGACGCTCCACACAAGTGTGGAGGTCTTCGCCTCCAAGGGCTCAAGCTCTTGCCTGTCAGAGACAGTGTGGCGCCGGCTGTTTCTGGGTGACAATGACGAGTTTCTTCTCCCTCTCAAGGTGGCCGGCTTGGTTTGTATCAGATCCATAGGGCTTGTCTACTGTGAGGCCTGAGAGGGTGGGGGGGCTGGGGGGGTGGGGGGGGCTCTGCTCACAGAAGCTGGAGGTAAGGGGGTGGGGGGGGCAGTTGAAAGCAAGGCCAGGTGACAGGGAGTCAGATCACATGCAGTCCGCTCCCACGTCACTACCCTACAACACACAAAGGAAGAATCAGTTACAACCAAGAACCGTCAGATACGTCCGACGACAATTCACGTCAAAGACCTCACGGTCCTCCGCGTCCACAGATTAACGGTCGGGGTTCTTCGCGTCAGACCTGATGTTCACCAGCGTACCTGCTCTTGGTCCACTGTCTCCGAGTCTGCCGTGATGACGATTCTCTTCTCCACGCGGGTCTCTGAAGAGCCACCCTTCACCACCTGAGGCAGAGCAGAGAACACATCCCCATGCAGGATGTCAGACCAATGCCACGAGGAGAAGAAAGGTGTTTTTTTATGGAGATTAGAGTGTTCCTTACCTTGGAGATGTGGGTGGTTGTGGTGGTGACCGTGGTGCCACTGGTGGTGTCTGAGGTGATGGTCTGCATGCTGGCCAGGGACACCCCATCTTTGTCCCCGTCGATCCCATCAGTCGCCACCTGAGAGGGAGGGGGAAAGACCCGGAGTTACGGACGAGTACCACCCTCCCGAACCAGAAACGTCCTCCGGGCCAACCTCAGCTTCCTAGTCCAATCGTCCTAGACTGGACTGATCTTTAGCCAGGCCAGCATTGCTGACCTCCTCACAGTAAGAGGAACCAGGAGCCACAGCAGAGGTTGGGCTGTTGGGAAGTGTCCAGGGTGGGGGTGTGGGAGAGCCGGGCCATGGAGCCCCTACCTGTGCAGACTCATAGGTGATAGTCTTGCTCTGGGTCTGGACAATGGGGACGTCCCTGGTGGTGGTGCCAGCGAGGAGGGAGTTGGACGAGTCTGAGATGGTGACTGTGTGCGTCTGCACCAGGGGGGGCTGTGGAGGGGAACACACCCAGGGGAGGGGGGGGGTCTTACAGGATCTCCAGCAGCTCTCCCCCTCCCCGTTCAACACACACACACACTCATCCCTCCAGCCCAGTCATCGGTAAAAACCCTCCACATGCACCAAAATCATCCCCCTCCACCACCACCACTTCATTTATCCATTTGTTGATTCGATCCCAGAAAGGTCTCGAAAGGCTACCGTGAGTGCCATGCCGAAAACACTTCACACCACCCACCACCAGAGGGCAAGAGAGGAACAGGGGGGGAAAGCCCTTCCCACAAAAAAAGTCTGAAAATGATTCCAGTCCCAAATCAGTGTGAAAGAGAGGGAGTGAGAGAGTGAGGCGAGTAGAACATGCAGGGGTGAAAGTAAGCCGGTACTGGCCGGTACGCCGTACCAGTAAGAAATGTCTTCCCGGCACGCCGTACCGGTAAGAAATTACGACACACGCACAGGCCCGTCGCGACAAGGCAAGCAAAACCAGCAATTGCTTGAGGCGCCGAGCTGGCTTGAGGCCCCTAGACAACGACTGGTTCAGAATAAAATGCAACGACAAACTGTGTGAGCGCCCCTTTGATAGTCAATGCAGTAAAGTGCAATGACACTGTTATCGGGATCCCCCTCAAGGGGCCCCTCTCATGATCTGTTCTGTTGGCAAAATACAAAACCTCGTCGGTCGGCAGTAATCATGAAGCGGAATTATGCTTTTACCTTTTCTGTTCTGTTCCACTGTTCTGTTCTAACTATTCAGCTAAAAAATTAATTGTTGAGATTAAGTGTTTGCAATTTATTCATAATCAAAAACAGATACAGGTGGGTTAAAGAGTGATATTAAAGTGATAAGAAGTCCTAGTGAATGCTTGATAAGTATACTATAATACAGTAAATAAACAAATAAATAATAAATAATTCGGCTAAGTGAAATTTTCGGCGCGCGCGCATTAAACCTGTATCGTAGTACCACCAAGACATTAAAACTACTTTCACTCCTGAGAACGTGTGAGATAGAGAAGTGGTAAAGGAGTCTCCAATAGCATAGAAGCCCATCACCTGAGTTGACAGTACTCGCCGCACAGCGTGCGCACTCTCTGCAGCATGCTGTAATAGTTCACCCATGCTGCTGACCGCAGACCCGTGCCCGGACCGAAGATTCGTCCAGAGGGTTTGGCCCCAGCCTTGCCCTGCTGGGTCTAGCCAAGGTGCAGGGGAGGAGGAAGCCACCAAGTGAACCCGACCGAGGCCAAGCGGAGCTGAGCTGAGCATCACCAGCGCTTTGACGGGCGGAGGGGGCTACCTTGAAACAGCGAATGACCTGGGGACCACCGCCCACGAAATAGGAGGCATGAGAGGCCCCGGCTATCTGGACAGACTGCTCCAGGCTGGGGTCTGTATCCTCCTCCCCCTCCTCATCCTCCACCACCTCCTCCTCCTCCACTTCCTCCAGGGCTGGGCAGGAGGGCTGATAGGGGTTGTGGAGCCGGGCCAGTTCCACCTCAACGATGGGCACCAGGTTGTTCCCAGAAACCACACCCTCGTCCTCCTCCCCCGACTCCGCCCCTTCAGGTGCATTGCGGGACTGAGCCCCGTAAGGCCCACCGGCGTTTGGGGTCACGTTGGGGTCGGGGTGAAGAGCCCCCCCCACACTGAGGCCGGCCTCCTGCCCTGCCCTAGTGGGGGACTCATCCCTTACAGGGGTAAAGCATACACTCTAAAAGAAACACACACACACACACACATACAGGTAATCAGTGTGTGTGGGTGCATGCGAGTATGAGAAGGTGAGATTCACGTTGGATGATGTCGATGGGAAAATTGACAGAGCAGAGCGGTACACAATCCAAGCCTTTCCAATGTAGACAGTTGTTCAACATAGCCGGACAGATTGTTTTATGCAGACAGCTTCTTTCAAAGTTTTATACAGACAGCTTCTTTCAAAAGAAGCAAATGTTGTCATGTTCACCTGAAAGGTCTTTATTATGTTGGTCAAATTTGATTGTTAAAAGGTCATGCAACAAGATGATAAAAGTGATATGTTTTCTTTCAATAATAACTACTAGTGAATACTGAATAGGTATCAAATGCGTCCTCACAGTGACTTATATTGGATCATTTTAGCAAGTTCTTCTTTGCAAATGTATTGCCTAACCTAGTCTTGTGAGGTTTGGGTGCCACATTATATGATTGTAGGTGACGCTCAACATATTGAAATACACAACGTGATTCTGAATGTTCATTCAAATGAGTTCCAGACAAATCACAGTGTTACTGGTCATGCCACCAATCACGTGTTAACCACATTAAGGAAGAAAAGGTGAGACAATTGGCACGTCTGATGGATTGTGTGTACAAAAACCATGTACTGCAATTGACACCTGCACCCAAAAAATGTTTTTTTTTGTTGGTAAACTGTCCAGTAGAAAAGTCAATTGTGACAACATCATTGTCAGACAACTCAAAATAATAAAGTCCAGATCGTGAAAAAATAAAGAATTAAGAGCAGAGCGGGGTTTTTGGTCGTACGGAGTCCTTCAGACTAGCACAAGTCCGTCACAGCTGGGGGGAAAACCCCGTGAGCGAAGGTGTGACTCCAGAGCCAGAACCAGGCCGCTTCACCAGGACAGAGGATGAGGATGAAGTGGGGGAAGGGTGCAGCGGTGACGTTGCAGAAGAGGGGAGGAAGGAGAAGGAGGAAGTTGATGGGCAGATGACAGGGTAGGCCACGCCCCCTCTGGTCCTGCCGGTCGGGACAGGCCCCGCCCCCACTCAGCTGCGCTTGGAGTAGAAGTCGAGGAGAGGCCCGCGAGGGAGGCGGAACACAAACTGAAGGGGGGGGGGGGGGGGGGGGTAGGAGAGGAGGGGAGGTGGAGAAGAAAAAGCGAGGGGAGAGAGATGACAGTTGGAAATGCTTGAAATGACAGCGGTGAAAGCCCGTACGTCCGTTCTTCTTTTGTGCGCCTGCCGACAGTGTCTTGTATGCACCTCCTAAACCTGCTATGCGCAGAGGCACCCGTTCTTCAGACTGTCAACAGTAGCTCATCCAACCACTCCCAAGCATACCAAAAACCATGCGCACTTGGGCTTTTAAAGGGGAGGTTGTCAATGGATAGGCACGAATGTAATTTGGGTCTCGGTGTCATTACACAGCTCGGTATGGAGATAGCTAAGCGGCTACAACAGAGCATGCTAATAACTGGTTGAGGTCTACCCGTATCAGTTTGGATTCGAGTGTCGGCGATGTCTTACGCGTGCGGCGCATGCCTGTGTGGGCTGGTGTTAGGAGAGGGAGAGCTGGGGGTGTACACGGACCCCACGAGGCGGCTGAGAACGAGTGGCTCCTTCCACACTCCTAACGAGGGGGGAGGACGGAGGGCAGGCCTGGGGACCGAGGGCCAGGGCAGGGCATCGAGGCATCAGGCAAGGAGGCAGGGGAGCGTGTGGGGGGCAGGGGGGAGAGATGAAGAGGGAATGGGGAGAGCAGGTGACAAAGCTTGATAGACAAGGAAGAGAAGAGAGTATAAGCACACCGGTCGGCCTCCCCTCTCCTCCTTGGGAAAACGTACAGAGGCTGGGGAGGGGGGCTCATCTGCAGGTCATGCAAGGTCAAGGTTGTCTGTCCACCATGCGTGGAACGTTAGGTTGAGGCTCAGAAACAACCAGCGAGGAGGCGGCTACAGGGCTGGACTTCCTACAGGAAGGAGGAGGAGGAGGAAGTATCCAGCTACATGAAGCTAACTCGGCGACTCAATGGGTAGTAGCAGGTGCAGAGGCACCTCTAGCATCCCGACCCTTCGAAAGAAGCTTCTCAGTCCGTTCAGCAGCATTCTATAGACATGCACCTGCCGTGTGTCACATGCCGAAACCACATGAACGTCCGACGTGCACGTGTTAATGATGCACATGCTGACAAATCTAAAAGCCGGGCTCCCGAGAACGACTGGGCCACAAAACATACAGACAGAGAAGAAACAAAACGTGGTCATGTGCCGCCCTCGCTTGGTCCGTCCAAACGAGAGCACCGCACACAGACTCAAGCAGGAGTGACAGCCATCACGAGGGGCCAGTGCAGTCTTTGGTATTCAACCCATCACATCCACCCGGGTATAGAGATACCGTGATGTGATACCGGGACGTGTGTGCTTTACCAGAAACTCAGGGGCTGACACAAAACAAAACTGAAAATTGACTCTGAAGTGAAAATGGCCTGAGGAACGCTCGTGGGTCCAGAGGGTGGAGGGTCAGACTCACCCCGTCTGCGCCGGCCAGGGACTGGCCGTTGACGCCCGCGCTCCGGAAGGGGGAGTGGGTGGACAGGCGCTTGTCCCACTCGCTGGGGCGCTGCTCGGGGACAGACTGCATGAAGTTCCTCTTCAGCTCGCTGATGCTGGCGTGGTGCCTCAGCAGGTCCTCCTGGGGCTTCTCAAACTCCTGCACAGAGGAGGGGGAGAGAGAAAGAGACAGAGAGAGAGAGACAGAGACAGAGAGAGAGACAGAGAGAGAGACAGAGAGAGAGACAGAGAGAGAGACAGAGAGACAGACAGAGAGAGAGACAGAGAGACAGACAGAGAGACAGACAGAGAGACAGAGAGAGAGACAGAGAGAGAGAGAGAGAGAGAGAGAGAGAGAGAGAGAGAGAGAGAGAGAGAGAGAGAGAGAGAGAGAGAGAGAGGAGGGAGGGCGGGGGCAGGGCAGTCAAACAAAGGAGGGATGGCAAAAAGGAGGAGAAGGAGCGGAAGAAGGGAGGGGGAGGTTGGGAGCACAGGTGTGAGGACGGATGACAGACGGGTTAGCAGTGGGAGAACACAGAGACAGAAAAAACTAAGGTCAGACTTTCAGAACACATCGTTTGTATATTTACATATATCTGTGTGTGTGTATATGTATATATGTATATACACACACAAATATATATATATATATATATATATATATATATATATATATACAGTATGTTTGATTAATGATTAG
This sequence comes from Hypomesus nipponensis, assembly GCF_054491055.1. Lineage (NCBI taxonomy): Eukaryota > Metazoa > Chordata > Actinopteri > Osmeriformes > Osmeridae > Hypomesus > Hypomesus nipponensis. The sequence goes on along the minus strand of NC_140362.1, from coordinate 4,544,565 downwards.
ACTGGCTAATTTGGACAAAGCAGCAGGGAAGTAACTTTGCTGGTTGATGCCTGTTGAAGCTAGTGTTAGAGCAGGGCTGGGCTGGGCTGGGCTCTTCCAGGTATGGAAGGCCAGATTAAGGCCTTCATAGAGAGCAAGAGCAGGGAAGGACACTGCTGTCTTCTTCTCAGTGCTACTGCAATGACGGAGCGTATGTTTAGTGAGCTCTAAAGGGGGGGGGGGGGGGATCATGAGGCAATATGCAGTGGTTCGGTGGAACTAGGGAAATACAGGGGGGGCGGGGGGGGGGGGGGAGTTGATTCACATTGATTATAAAAACAGATTCACAGCTGGATTTGCTTCCGGATAGATCGTTGTGGGCGCATAAACATGTAGCATCAGAGCTGGCAGACAATTGACAAGATACAGCATACACATCACAGAGAATGACAGGTGAAGTTAGCAGACATGACCCCTCTGAGGCCGGGGCTAATGGGGATGGAGACGTGACAAGCAGCAGCAGCAGTAACAGCAGCATGGGAGGGGTGACCGTCATAACTTATTCATTAAACTGCAGAAATATATGACTGGGCAAAAACACCATCCGGGCTTGTCTCATTTATAGCGCTGGGGCTAACCTCAAGCCCAGGGTTTAGAGGCACATAATGCTGGGCCTAGTCTGGAGAGTATACCGGGCAGTGTGAAAGGTTTACCGCCGGGCTGGGAGTAATGATGAGATGTGCTGCTGATGGGATGGCAGGGGGGTGGGGGGGGAGAGGGGGGAGGGGGGAAGAGCAGGCAGGCTAAACGAACAGACCAGCTCGACAGTTTCAGAATGGAGCCCATTCACCTTGCATACTGGTGCGGAACCTGCACAGGAAAGGCTTTCAAAAGTCAACGATGAGGCTTTTTAAGCCATGCCCTTGCCCATTCATTCAGCCGAGCCGGGAGATAAAGGATCTTAACGGGACCTAACGATGCCACTGCCGTAGAATGACAGCTTGTTTATGGTGCTAGATGGATACATCGTGTACAAGACCACAATCCCAATCATATACTTTGCAAGCAGCTCAAAAACGTTCCCCTGAAACAAGTAGCCATGTTAGAAGTTAATGGCGCCACGCACAAAACGAAATGATAGGTTATGCGGCCGAATCAATCTAATAGCAAAATCAAGGAGACCAGTGTCAAAAGTGAGAATCGGGCCACATGCAAAGCATACTGCACAGCAGCCATTGAGACAGAGCAGGAAAACATGGCGCGAGGAGCAGAGATCTCGAAGGATACCAACCTCCAACATTAAAAGGCTATGTCTGATATAAATTGAGTCACCCTCAATTCTCCTAGCTCTTTTCTGTGAAAAACGAAAGGACAAACAGAACAAACAGAACAAAGGGTGGGTTTCAGAGATTTCCATGTGTGACACGACAGTGTGTCCCAACCTGGACATGCATGGTTACTGTTTAGCACACAGACATGCACTAGAGTAGAGTAGAGTCGAGGTGTCTGCATGCAGGGGCCTCAGGGGCCCCCCAGGGGGCCCCCAGAGAACAGGAAGGAACCCTGGGTGAGCGAGGCAGGTGACCCGGTGACCTATAACTACAGTCGGTGTCAAGACGGCATTCAGAAGAGTGCAGTGGTGACAGTGACAGCCCTCTGGAGATAAACATTAGTCGTCATCTACAACAGTTCAAAACCTTAAACCAGTCATGTGTTCAACGGACGTTCCATGGTTTTCAAACGTGCAATGACCCATTTCGAAAACCTCTACCAAAAATAATTAAACACAGGCTTAAGTCACTTCCTGTGCCTTACAAACACGAAGCATTGTTCTAATGGTTTTTCTACACGGCGAGGGGGGGTGGGGGGGGGAGAGGAGGGGGTGAAGATTAGTCTGACGGATGGACAGGAGGAGTCGTGTCAGGATGAGCGGATGGAGACACGATGGAACTAAAGCACAGCCAGGACTGCGGTATCTGACCTTGCGCATTCGAACCTGCTCCGTGCTCGTCTCCTCAGACTAGCGTTCCCCCGGGGGCGAAGAGGGGAGAGAAGGACACACGACGTTAGCATCCTCCGCTAGCTTCTAGCCGCCGGCTGCACGCTAGCTCTGAGGTATCTGACACTAACCTGAGGCCAAATCTCCCCATTGGTGGGGGCCGTCACCGTGGAGACGGCCTCGCTCTGCTGCCTCGCCGCTGCTGTCTACAGCAGCAAGAGAGACAGGTCACACAAGCCTAATACTGATGTCGCCGACACTTTTGAAATGGTCGCCGACGATAAAAAAAAAAAAAGTGTCGCTCAGGCTGCTGCATTTATACTTCGGCAAACACATAGCTATGGTTACATTGTTTACGCTTTGTAGCCTAGGTGATCGATCGGAGAAAATGGCTGTGGCTACTTTTGAGAGGCATTGTAAAGGTGTGGATATGTTCTAACTTGCTCTGCCAATCTCTCCTTTATTCCTTCCATCTTAAACAGCTGTTGAGTGTTCTCTGAAAATTCAAAACAATGCAGTCAACGACGCGTGCCGTCTATCTAGCCAATCACACTGTGACGACATCAGCGCCAGTAGAAATTTCTCCTGGTAGGCGACACTTTCAAGCGACGGTTAAAAGGGTCGACCGTGACGCCATTTCTGTCGGCGACCTTTTCAAAAGTGTCTGCGAAGTATAAATTGGGCTTAAGACACAGAGGACTGGGATACACTCAAACCCCTCAGAAATGGGCAGTCCTTGCGATAGCCACAGACTGGCAAGTGGACACGCTTGCCTTTGTACGAATCAAACGATGGAACCAACCTACCCCAAAGTACTCTTACTCGTAGCTACACGCTAAATACTCTCTGTAGGCCATTCGCTATATTCAACATGCAAAGATAACAGTTATACAGCATTAGGTTACACTCCAATTCTATTGGATAGTAATTCTATTGGATAGTAATTGTATTGGATAGTCATTGGTGCTTGAACTCTTCAGGCCAGTGTGTATGTGGGGGAGAACGTGCGATCCACCAAGGGGCGCAGCTGCCGTACCTTGACCTCGCCGTCTGGTTTGGAAGGCTCCACGGCCTCCACGGTGACCTCCAGCTTGCGGTCCTCCGGGCGCCCGGGCCTGCTGATGGGGGTGGAGGTGTGCGGCTGCTCCAGCGGGGCCATGGGGATGCCGGCCTCCATCAGGGCGGCCTGGGAGAAGACCGGGGCGCTGACGGGGCGGGCGCCTCGCTGGGTGCTCACCCCTGGGGGACAGAGAGACGGAGAGAGGGGTGAGGGTGGAGATCTGGAGAGGCAGCGTTGGGGCGGCGGGGGAGGGGGCAGTCCACGAGCGTTGGGGCTGTCCCCGACCCACTGGCCGGCGGGGTCGGTCGGCCGGGTTTGAGCGCGCGCACAAACAGACGGGCGGTCGCGACATCTTACCTCATGTCGGACCCCCTGAGCGCACATACGGGGCCCGCGGAAGCATACTGTACCTTCTGGGCCTCACAGGCGCCGGAACGTTCTGTTTGAGAGAGGCTAGCGAGTGGAGGAAGGAGTGAGCTGGAAGCAGGTGCCCACAGTTGGGTGAGCAACACGGCATGGTCAGCACTTCTGTCTCAACCACGGACGCACGCCGAGAAATTGTCCTGACCCACTGAGTTAATTAGCACAAGCTTGAGTGTGGTGAGTCAATGTTCCTACGGCAGGCTAAAAATAAATTCAACAGTTCTGCAATAAGCAGGGCAAAGCATTCACCCAAAAAGGTCATGGGAATCATTCATGCTGAAGAATAATTCAGAAGACCAATTTAGATGTTTTGGTTTTAATGTTTAGCTTACGATCGTTTTTGTGTTATTTCGCAGCAAAGCAATGGTCACAACAAACTCAAGAGAGTTGGGTACCTGAGTCAACATCCAGCAAAACAAACCAGTCATCCACCACCTCTCTCTGTGCTTGTGGCTGCCTTTCCTCCAGAATTCTCTTCTCAAACATCGGTCTTTTCTCATCAAGCGCTATAGGTCTGGGCTCTATGGTTGCAGCTTTGACCATAGGTGGATGGTCTGGGAAAATCTGCAAGCGCTTTTGTACAGCTATTGGACACAAAACAAACAATTCTCAGTGGAGGAATCAGTGGATATGAATGATATGGTACATGTTAAACAAATGATGAAGAATACAATATATCTAGTCACCATCATTCATACTTAGTTTTTATTACGGGATGACAGGGCTTAGAATGTTCTCATGGTTTCCATGTGGAGCCGACTGATCGGGAAGGATTCTGAGGGTATATTCTCTAGGAATACCTGATTCTCCAAGGGCAACTTCCAGCAAGATAAACCAATCATCTTCCACATCCCTCTGGGGCTGAGGCAGCCTCTGTGTGGGTATCTCCTGCGGTATCTCCTCTACTGTGGTGACAGTCTCCCACACTCGCGGCTCTGGGGTTCGAACTCCGGCAGTATAGCCAGGTCTGACTTCACTCACTGACACAGAAACGGCAAGGTCAGACTGAACCATTCTGAAGAACAGATGTGCTGCTGACGAAGATTCAAAATGCTGCTTTCATGAAAAGACTTTGGGGGTGGATTGGGTTTCGGGGTGTTGATATTTAAACTGAATAATACATTTGTATTTGATTAGAACATTTGAGACAATGTCTTAAGGCAATATAACCATACATGAGAGCCACAGTCAACTTTGGGATAATGGGAGGTACCTTTAGGAATCTTAGGAGGTTCCTCGCGGATAGCTTCGAAGAGCACAAACCAATCATCTCCCTCCTCTCTTTCTACAGGTGCTGTTCTCTGCACCGCCACGACCTCAGGCTGATAGCTTTCCGCGGCCACCAGCACCCTCTCCTCCTTCCACTCAGTCTCCTCAATCACCAACGTTCTCTCCTCCACAACCTCTCGTGCTGCTGCGAAGGTATAACTGATTAGTGTTGCTGAGGAAAAGAGACAAGGTGAATCGCCGAAGAAAACAAATGGAAGTCAAATCCTAGCACCTGGGACAAAGGTCATCGTCTCCACGGGAACACGGTCCAACAGGATAAACCAATCGTCCTCCACTTCTGTAGGTGTTGATTGGGATACAACCCTCTGCTCCAGCTGAATGGTCTCTTCCGCTATCTGCACTCTCCTGATTGGCTTTAGGTCTACTGGCCCCACCTCATGCTGGACACTCACTACAGCTGGAACCACCGCTGGTGCAACGGCTTCAAAAAACGACAACAATCAACTTATCTGAAACATGGCAAAACCACAACAGCAAGCGAGCCAGGAGTAATGTTGCCACAAGCTTTTCATGAACCTCAGATGCTAAGATCACGCCAATTTACTGGAGGCCAATTGGGGGGGAAGCGTTGAACTGTAGAATACCTGATACTTTAGGTGCAACATCCAGTAGCACAAACCAGTCATCCTCCAGCTCTCTCAGTGGCTGCGGTGGTCCAGTCTCCTGGGGCTGGGCCAGAGGAGGTGCCACAGTCTCTTGAGGTAATCTCTCCACTTCTACCGTGGCTACTCTTGGTTCTGGTTCTATGGTTGACATGACAACAAGCTCATCCAGACCAACTGGTAAACAAGGAAGAGAAAAGCCTTCAGAGACGGCAGGGCGAAATGTAGGGTTGTTGCTAGGCTGCTCGCTAGGGAAAACCGGTATGCTGATTTGTCACATTTGAGCCATAAAGATCTAGTTATAGATGCTTGGGTTTGGAGATAAGGAGACAGTACTGTTTTTCCCAAACCGGGTGAACGAGACCCGTGTTTTGCAATAAGCTCCGTTGTATTAGCAAATGTTACCTGGTGGGACCACAGTTGGTTCGTCGCGGACAGCCTCAAACAGAACAAACCAGTCGTCTCCTTCCCTCCTCTCAGATGGGGGAGACCTCTGGACTGGTGGAGACTCCGTTTGGAAGCTCTCGTCTACAATTTGCACCTTCTTCTGTATTCTCTTCTCTATGGTGACAGTCTCCACCAAGGAGACGGTCTCAGTCACAACTCGAGAGACCTCAACGCGTTCCTCAGGAACGACTAAACAGAGGCATGAACAAAACGTCAGACTTCTGTATTCTGTTAGTCAGCAGGCCACACACACACACACACACACACACACACACACACACACACACACACACACACACACACACACACTGGTTATGCTTTGGAGACTTGAGGTGATGGGTTAAGTTCATCATGTTGAGAATCGGGATGGAAAGCATTGCTTTAGATACTGGAAGGTGAGAGATACCTGGAGGTACGACAATCCGTTCTCTGGGAACCACATCCAACAGGACGAACCAGTCATCATCTCTCTCTCCGATTGGCTGCAGTTGAGTCTGCTCCACAACGGTTGGTGGTGGATGATTTTCCACTTGTACCATAATCATCCCAACTCCAACCTCCATCCTCTCCTCTCTAGACTCAGTCGCGGTGGACTCGATCACCTGAACAGGCCTCTCAAGAAGCACTACTGATGAGCAGAGACAAGGATCCATCAAAGACAGGCAATGGGCTGACAGCAATGAGCACAAGCACAGACAACTGGTGTTCTGGTGAATGGCGAGGCAGAGCAAGGGATTATGGTAATTATACCTGGAGGTACATAAACCGGTTCCTCAGGAACAACATCCACCAATTCAAACCAGTAGTCATCTCTCTCTACCACTGGCTGTGACCGGGTCGTTTCTAGAACAAGTGTGTCCTCTTCTTGTAACTTGATCTCTTTAACCACAACTTCTCTCCTCTCTTCAACCACCCTAGAGATGGTTTCTTCTGTGACACGCTCCACCGAAGCAACTAGTGCACAGAGAATTAGAATCCTTATACACGACACGGGGGCAACTGAGGAGCATTAGCATAGAAGGCACGTAGCTTCTGTTTTGGAGCCATGCAAAGCATAGTAATATAATAATACCTGGAGGTACATATGATGGTTCTCTTGGAATCACATCCACTAGCACAAACCAGTCATCTTCTATCTCTCTCACTGGTTGTGGATGGATCATTTCTGGCCTGGCCTGCTCTTGCGGTATTTCTCTCTGTTGCGGTACAACTTCTGTTCTCTCCTCTTGTCTCTCAATGACGTTCACCTCAGTTAGTGTTGAGATAGTGTCTTCTGCGACAGGCTCCACCAGTGCAGCTAATACAAAGAAACAGGATCTTCACAATCCAGCTATTGTACAACGCTGATGCTAAACGGCAAGCACCGGACAGTGACTATTTTAGAGGCAGGAAGAAGCACAGCAGGGTCATATGGTCGTACCTGGGGCTACATGTGTTAGCTCTCGGCTAACAACATCCAGTAACACAAACCAATCGTCTTCCATCGGTCTCAGAGGCGACGGCGGTGCGATTTCAGACGGACGCCTCTCTCCCCGCTCTCGTAGCTCAATCACCTCAACTGTCACCTCTCTTGTCTCCGCCTCTAACTCCTCGACCATAGAGACAGTTTCTTTTGGAGAGACCCCAACACGCTGATCCACAGACACTGATGAAAAGGAGATTCAGAACCCGGAGGTATGAGAGCACAAAATGGCTGACGGCAATTAGCATACAAAGCACAAGGGAGGTGTAGTTCTTTGGTCTGGACAAAGCGACCACGGGCAGGGAATACATCTGCTTTACCTGATGGCATTACAGATGACACTCTAGGAGCAACGCCAAGCAGGATAAACCAGTTGGCGACTCTCTGAGGCAGCGTCTGGGCTGGTTTCTCCTGTATCTCCGGAGGCCGGTTCTCCCCTTCCAGCTTAACCTGCATCTCTTCAGCTACAACCTCCCTTCTCTCCTCTGTCTGTTCAACGGTTGTCACGTCAGTCTCAGCAGAGGGGCTGAAAGCAGGATGTCTCTGAGCACCCTGCTCAAATGATGCTAAAACAAACGCACACCAAGTTCCAGAAGACCGTCAGCTACATGGTCACTGGAGTTATCTATAGCCATAAAACTAGTACTTTGTAATACTAGTTATATTTAATGACAGTTCATTCTGCAGCAGCTAAATCAAGAGGTTTGGTTAGTTTTTGCAGAGGGCGTGCCTGTTAACAATTTATATAAGCCAGTGTTTGGAGAGAGGGGTAAAGCTGGTATTTCCTAAAAGGAATCTGTGATAACAGCTTCAAGAAACAAGAGGCACAAACCTGGAGGAATCGGAACTGCAAGGTATGGAGGGCGGTCCAGGAGCACAAACCAATCATCTTCATCGGCCCTCTGGGCTTGAGGCAGACTACGATCCATCGCATTCTCTTCCTCATATCTTTCCTCGACGTTGACTTCCTGCCCGAGTGTCCCTTCCTCTACTGCTCCAAGCCAGTTCATGACCACCACCCCCTCCTCTCGCTTCTCCACCTTTCTAGTCTGCCAGTGGCCCTCCCCCGTCTCCCCCTGCCATCGCCAGCTCTCCTCCACAATAGTGACTCGCTTCCGTTTCCTGCGCTCCACCCTTTTCACCTCCGACACTGAGGAGGCGCTGATGCCGGCTGTTCCCTCGCCCTGCAGCGTCTGGCGTTGCTCGTCCTGGGCTCCGTCTGGCAGCAAGCCCTTCAGGAACACCTCCTTTATCTGCTCCTCCAGCTCGTCCTCAGTCTCAACCATCTCCTTTAAGGACTCCACCTCCTCCTCATCCTCCCCCAAGTCCATCTTTTCTACCTCTTTGTCTGCCTCTTTCTGCTGCCTGGTGTCGTCCGGCTCTTTGAGAACTTCTCCTCCCTCTTTCTCCCCCTCCTTCCCGATATCCATCGGTTCTACCACCTCTTCCTGGTGTCTGATCTCTACCACCCCCTCTTCCAGTAACTCTCCCTCCTCTCCCTCCATCTCTTTCTCCTCCCGTGGCCTGATCGCAGCTACTGCGTCTTCCTCCGCATCCTCCTCTCCCAAATCCATCGGCTCTATCCCTTCTCCCGCGGCCCTCCCCTCATCCTGCTCCCTGATCTCTACCCTCCCTTCTTCCTCCTGGTCCTCCTCCCCGACCACCTCAGCCTTTCCCTCTTTCTCCGACGCCACGCCTTCCTTCTCCTCTTCCCTCAATTCCACCTCCAACACTTCCTGGATCCGCTCCTCTAACTGGTCGACCTCCTGAAGCCGAGCTTCCAGCTCCACCACCTCCCTCAGCCTCTCCTCCACCTCCTCCGCCTCCCTCAGCTTATCCACCAGCACCACTCCCTCCCGCAGCCTCTCCATCACCTCCTCCCTGGACCGAGGCTCCTCCTCCTGCTCCTGCCTCGCCTCTCTGGCCCCCTGCTCCTCACTGCCCTGGGGCTGGAGTGGCGCAGGGGGGGAGACTGGAGGAACCAGAGGGCATGTTGTCAGTACTATAGACAGGACGAGTGGTGAAGACCTGCCAGGTGGTAGATCCATGTACTAGCTATGTTCAGTGTCAGCATATTTGATAGGCGTGTAAGAACTCACATGGCGGAGTGTGTGAACGCTCGTAGGAAGAAGCGTCATCGGTGCGGTCCAGCACCCAGAACCAATCATCGCGTCGATCGAGTCGCGGTTGTAACAATCTGTCGAGATTGTCGAGCTTTGCGGAGCTGGGTTTGGCTGAAGACGTCACAGAAACACCTATTTTTTTTAGGAGGGTAGACTACAATTTGGATGCATTCTTGTGCTACGGGTGCCACCCATTTATTTGATGGCTTTTACACCTCGGTTCAATGAAATGCAGGGTCTGGAAACTTTTAAAAGACGCCAAGGCTGAACCTGAAACATAAAATATACCTGTCGTCGGGTAGCGATACCGTAGAGATGTCGTAGGGTCAGGAATAAAGGGAAGAGAGGGCCGTCGACGTAGCAGGTAATACCACTCCTCCTCCTCACCTTCCTCCTCCTCCACTCTCCCCTGCTGCAGCTCATCAGACGCCCGCTCCTCCCCTGATTGGCTGATAGTTTGAGTGACAGTGACTTTCTCAGTTCCCTCCCACGTCTGGGTGACTGTGTGGACAGACTGGCCCCCCTGCCAAGTCTGGGTGACTGTTTGGACAGACTGCTCCCAAGCTGTGAATAGAATACGTGATGATCCTGAGAAAGATCATTTCAGGCCACGGCAGCATTCTGGCGGTCTTTCAGACCCTGGCTTTGACGGTGGCCGCTGCACATAGCGGTTATTATGCTCTGTAAACCAAAGCTCGCACAAAGCACATGAAAGGAGTAGCAGCGTGCTTATTTGAAGATTCACAGTGGAGGCCCTGCAGGAGACGGCCTCGGTGTCTGCAGAGCTACAAGCAAGACAAACGACGCGGCTGAAATGGGACAGATGAGTTCCGCGCCGGCGAATTTCAAAAGGGCTGAATCGGAACGTTCCGGCGCAGTCACAGGATGACTCATTTCAGGGAGTCGACAGGCTGCGCGTGCGCGGCCGCTGCTGGCGGCAGCGTTCAAGAGCTCAGGGGTGCACTCGGAACAGGAGGACCGAACGCGGGTCCCAGACTTGTGCGTCTTCAGCTGCACAAACGGCAGCCTCCCGTTTGGAGAAGCTCATGGTCTTGGCGGGAAAGCGCGAGCAAACGAGTGTTAGGTCATCGGCGAGACGGGAGGCAACAGAACAAGGCCCCAAAAAAAAGAGCAGAGAAGCTAATGTTAGCGATGGTGCAGTTGGGTGCGACAGAGATGGAGACGCCGTCGCGAAGAGCCGCTCTGTCGGACAGAACCCTCCGTGATAACCGGACCCGCCCCGGGGTTAGACGGGGGGGGGGGGGGGCGGGTGACCAGCTCAAGAGAGGCCGGTGACCCAAGGTGACCCCAGTGTCGGGGCCGCAGCGATGACACCCAGAGGGTGAGGGCAGGCGTGGCAGCAGGGAGAAACATCGACGGAAGCTTTTCAAAACAAGTGCAAGTGCAGCGACGGCGTAACTGTTAGTTGCCGAGCGGAGTTGCTCTGTAAGCCAGGCGACAGGTCCAACGAGGGTCCACACGGTACCTGAGGATGGGCTGGGCCGTGGTCGCTCTGATTCCAGCAATAGGAACCAATCATCGAGCTCGGTCCTGTTTGGGGTTGAGAGCAGCTGGCTTGGGGAAGAATCGTCCTCAACAGCTACAGGAGTGGAAGAGGTAACATACGGGATGATCCTGTGGCCTTAAACGCACGCACGCACACACAGACACACGCACGCACACTAACCTCCGTCGATGGTGCGGGAGAGCCTCTTGCTGGCGGAGCGCGTGAAGCGCGGGGCGGGCCGGTCGATCATGGAGCTGGCGTGGCGGGTCTGGGCCTGGGTGCGCCCGCTGTAGCGGAACTTGGAGCCCAGCCCCAGGAAGCGCCGGGACGACGGGGGCTCCACCGTGGACACCCTGCGGGGACACGAGCAAACAACTCAGCCAAAAGCACCACCCTCCACCGCGACGGGGCTTCGCTCGAGCGGCCGTGACAGGCGAGACGGACGAGGGGCGAACGTCCAGCTGTAGACCTCGGTCACGCTCCTCCAGTGTCACCCGCTCGGATGTCGCGTGACGAGATTACGCCAAGCTCCCGCTGCCTCCGTGACACGTCACGGAGACGAGACATGAAGAGATTTCATTCTGGGCCCTGGGACACACAGCAGGTACAACGTGGAGATACCGCCGATGGTTTAAACGGCCACGCTGCCTAATAGAATTACTCCATGAGAGGTTAAGCCCCGGGGGGGAGGGGGGGGGAGGCAATTAGCCAATTAGCATCAAGGTGGCCTGAGAAGGGCCTCTGTTGTCAGGCAGGTCAAAGGGGAGGGGGCGTGGCCTCACCTGAAGAAGGTGTGGTTCTCCACAGACACCTTCCACAGCTTCTTGGAGGCTTTGTAGTTGGGCAGCTTGAAGCCAATGGTGCTCTCGTACTGCTCCTGCTGCAGGGGCGGGGACACAAGCGTTACGTGACTCGTTCTCTTACCCCGGACAGTTGAACAGCACATCTGTTCCCATTGTCGGATATTCAAGTCTCACACAGATGATCTATATTGCATGGTTGACATGGTATTGATACTAGTGAGAAAACAGATATATATATTTGGGGATTTTCATCATTACACATCGGACTAGGCGGATGGTTTCAACAGTTGGGTGTGTAAAAAGCATGATGCCTACCTCTGACGGTCGGATCTTGATGAAAAAGCTGCTGCGCTTGTAGGAGATCTTGAGGACTTTGGGCCAGGGGAAGCGATTGATCCTCAGCTTGTCCTTGTAGACCATCAGCCCACCGGAGCACACCCCCAGCATGATATCTACACCCTCCAGGTCCTGCGCAAACAGACACAAGACCCCACGAGGTGTCATTGACCCACTGGTCCCACAGGAACGCTTAAGACTAGCTGGTACTTTGCACATTTGTGTCACAATTAATCAATAACAATTTTCCATTCAGAATCTTGTTGGCATCCATTTCGGCGTCTCGCGCTCGCCAAACTTGTCGTTAAACTGACAGCACTAATAAAATTGAATTTAATATACATAAAAATTGTCGTTTTTTCCACCTCTGTTACTATAACAGCAGAATCTCAGTTGATGTCAGTGCCCTCCCCCCCCCCCTCCCTGTCTGTAGTAAACGTGCATCATCAGCTGGGTGCACCTACAAGATTACGCCACAAGGAGGCAGGCACTGCTATGCTTTTAGGTTCATGGATAAAAAATACGAATTAATCTGTGTTTTGTTTTTTTTCTTCCTTTTTTGGGACGTGAGAGGGGGGGGGGGGGTCAGGGCGCTGACATCAATTTTCTAATTACAATCTCTGTCCTTGTGTTACACAAGCAAGCACGCCGTTAACACATCACAGCATTCTGCTCGAAAAAATGTGAAAACCTCAAAAGCAGCTTTCAGCTAAGCATGCTAAGAGGCCTACTGTACGAGAGGGGGGATTAGATGAACTCTGACAAAACTACTATTCAGAGTGGGCCTGATGGCAGTGTATTGACAGTACCTTGGCTTGATGGAGATCCACACCGTACATAGAGAGCTTCTTAGCGTTCTCCAGAAACATCATGTCTGCCTGGGCTGGACTCATTGACCTGGAAACAAACACGATGACGTGTTCACATCTATACGTTTCACAGACTGAAAGGGTTTGCTCTCGCATCCCTAAGATGGATTCTTGTTCGACAACTGCTGCTCCCATGGAACAGCTACTAATTGTAGTATACGCTGTGCTACATTGAAATGCAGTACTGTGGTGTAGCCTAGGTCCCCTTGTCTGGGTCTCTTGCCTCAATGCCTCCCTGCCTCTCCTCTTCTCCCCAATACTTTGCCTCTAATCCCCGACGACCTCTCCTGTACGACCTCTCAACATCCCCTAACCGGCTCCTCCCAACCTCCCTGCCTCTCCACTCCACCTCCCCTGCCCACCTCCCCTGCCCACCTCCTCTCCACCTCCCCTGCCCACCTCCTCTCCACCTCCCCTGCCCACCTCCTCTCCACCTCCCCTGCCCACCTCCTCTCCACCTCCCCTGCCCACCTGCTCTCCACCTCCCCTGCCCACCTCCTCTCCACCTCCCCTGCCCACCTCCTCTCCACCTCCCCTGCCCACCTGCTCTCCACCTCCCCTGCCCACCTCCTCTCCACCTCCCCTGCCCACCTCCTCTCCACCTCCCCTGCCCACCTGCTCTCCACCTCCCCTGCCCACCTCCTCTCCACCTCCCCTGCCCACCTCCTCTCCACCTCCCCTGCCCACCTGCTCTCCACCTCCCCTGCCCACCTGCTCTCCACCTCCCCTGGACCCTGCCTCCCCCTCCCCCTCCCCTCCCAGGGCTCACCTGTAGGTGCGGTGCAGCTCCATCACCTTCTCCTCCAGCTCCTTGCTCTGGCCCGGGGCCAGGCGCAGCTCCTTGACGTACCGTTCTCCGTGGACCTCCGGGTCGTACTCGCCCAGCTCCGACTGGGCCGTGTAGGAGCCCAGCAGGGCCAGCGTGACGAAGGAGCAGGGCAGGCTGCCGTTCATAATGTCCTTGCGTAGCTGCAGGCACAGGTAGTACCTGGAGGGAGGGGGACGGGGGGACGGGGGGGGACGCAGGGTCATCATGAGTCAGTCTCAACCAGGAGAAGTGGAACGCGGCCACGAGATGTCATCGTCATTGTTTGTGCACAGAGTCGTCTTGAAAAGCGTCGAATGCCTTTCGGGATGACTCAAGGGAATTGACTCGAACTGAATTCGAGCGAGCAGTCCAATAGGATGTTGCTGTTGTGAGGTTTACGACAGGGGCCATGGCCGGGTGCGTGTGGAGAGACATACCGCGTGAGGTCCTCGGTGAGCTGAGCTGGATCGGGAGGGTAGAACTTGACGTTGAAGGTGAAGTCAAAGGTGGCACCTGAGGAGGAGAGAAACAGCCAGTGAACCCCCGAGCGACTCGCGCGCGAGCTACAGAGAGACACTGCAACGGTCCCGATGACATCACCCACCTGGAACCTGTTTCCGAATCTCCTTGGTGGGATCCAGCCATGTCTGGGGAGAGAAACAGTTCATGAACCACTTGGATACCACAGTACTGCCCTCTGTCGGACGGGCCTTCTCATGCACTGCCTCGCTCACTTCCTGTTTCCATTCGAAATGTTCCTTCGACTGGCGATTTTACGAATTTGCTGAAAACGTAGCTTTTGAATCAGGCATTCAAATGGTAACTTTATTCTGTCGGTCCTTATTGTTATTATACATTGTATTGTTACTATTATTTGTTACTATTATTACTATTATTATTATTATTGTCATTATTATAGCCATTTCCTGGTGAAATTGAACCAAAAGCAGCCAGCCCATCCTATCCTGTGCAGTGAGAGGTCCTACCCTGACGGTGGGGGTCTCCCAGACAGCCAGCCCATAGTAGTCCTTCTCCAGCAGGTTGAGGTGGTCACACACCTTGGCAAAGAGCTCCTGGCCCTTGGCGTGTTTCTGGACAGGACAGAGGGGGAGAGAGAGATGGGGGCGACATCACTACTTGAAAACATGTATTCACTGCATAGAAGAAGCAACAAGATGATTTATTGTGGAGTGTTAGAAGACAAGGCAGAGAGAGAGACATAGAGAGAGACATAGAGAGAGACATAGAGAGAGACAGAGAGAGAGACAGAGAGAGAGAGAGAGAGAGAGAGAGAGAGAGAGAGAGAGAGAGAGAGAGAGAGAGAGAGAGAGAGAGAGAGAGAGAGAGACAGACAGACAGACAGAAAGACAGACAGAAAGACACAGACAGAAAGAGAGAGAGGGAGAGACAGAAAGAGACAGAGAGAGATACCGCGAGACATACAGAGAGAGAGAGAGAGAGAGAGAGAGAGAGAGAGAGAGAGAGAGAGATAGAGAGATAGAGAGAGAGAGAGAGAGAGAGAGAGAGAGAGAGAGAGAGAGAGACATACAGAGAGACATACAGAGAGACATACAGAGAGACAGAGACATACACAGATATATGTTTATGAGATATATATATTTATAGAGAGATAAAGAGAGAGGGGGGTCTCTCTTACATCGAGCTCGCACTCAAACACATCGTCGTCCAGGAGGGTGACTTTGCACTGCATGGTCCGCGGGCGCTTGGAGGGTTTGGACTCCACTGCAGTCTTCTTCTTGTCTTTAGGCTTCTTCTCCTTCTTCTCCTCCTCCTCCTCGTCCTCTCCCCCCTCTTGAGACGACTCCGACGACTCCTTGGCCTCCACGTCCTCCTCGTCCTCCTCCTCTTTCTGCTCCGCCTTCTCCGGCTCTTCCACTCCTTTCACGGCGTCCTCCTCCTCTTTCTTCTTCTCCACCGGCGTTGTCTCTTTCACAGCCTCTTCTGTGGCCTCCTCTTGGGCCTGCTACACGACTCACAGAAAGGCAGCCATGTTAGTGGATTATAGCTTCATACAGACAGGAACGGTTGCACAAAAAGATTGGACTTGAGATGGTCTGGAGACGGTTCGTGCAGAGCGACTGCCCAGAAGAAGTGGTCTGGAGATGGCAGTTGCTCAGAGCTGTTTCTGGCAACTGCCATTCAGGCAAGATCTCTGAAGCGCTCTCCGGAATCATTCGTTCCGCTGAGCCAGCGAGTCTATAGAATCACAAATTCTCGACACCCCAAAAAATAAACAGGAATTTCAAGCGCCATGTGCTTTCCTTATCCTTTTATCTGACGCTAGGTCACAGATCCAAACAATGTACATAGTCTGCCCTACCCAGCCATCTCACTTGAGACTCACTCACTGTGACTCATTCCCCATAGTCTCCTCACCGAGTACACCCCTCTGGGAGTTTGTGCGTATGGCTGACTGCCACGTACGCCTGCCATGGACTCACCTGAATCTCCGTGCTGCTGAGGGAGATCTGGTCTGGGGCCTTCTCGGCCTCTGCTTTGAGCTCCGGCTCGGGGGCAGCGATGGGAGCCTTCACGGGCTCTTGCGTGGCCACCTCGGGCTTCTCCTCCCTCCTTCCCTTGGATTTTCTCTTTTTTTTCTTCCCCTTCACCTCTTTCTTCTCGCCCTTTTGGTCCTTTCCTTGTTTAGCCTTTTCGTCTTCCTCCCGCCGCTTCTTTTCTTTTTCTTCCTCTTCCTTTTTGGCCTTCTCCTCCTCCTCTTTAGCCTTTTCCTCGGCCAACTTTTTTGCCTTTTCTTCCTCTTTGGCTTTCTCCTCCTCTTTCTTTTTTGCGGCTGCTTCTTCTTCTTCTTTCTTTTTTTCCTCCTCCTTCTTGGCCTTCTCTTCCTCCTCTGTCTTTTTCGCTTTTTCTTCTTCCTCCTTCTTCTTGGCCTTCTCTTCCTCCTCTTTCTGTTTCGCCTTCTCTTCCTCCTCCTTCTTGGCCTTTTCTTCCTCCTCTTTCTTCTTCGCTTTCTCCTCGACTTTGGCCTTCTCCTCCTCTCTCTTTTTCAATTTGTCTTCCTCTTTCTTTTTCTCCTCCTCCTTCTTTTTGGCCTTTTCCTCTGCTTTCCTCTTTGCTTTTTCCTCGTCCCTCAGCCTCTCCTCCTCTTTCCTTTTAGCTTTCTCTGCCTCTTTCTTTTTCTCCTCCTCCTCTTTCTTTTTAGCTCTCTCTGCCTCTTTCTTTTTCTCCTCCTCCTCTTTCTTCGCCTTTTCTTCCTCTTTCTTTTTAGCCTTTTCCTCTTCTTTAGCTTTTTCCTCTGCTTTCCTCTTGGCCTTTTCCTCTTCCTTTTTCCTTTTTGTGTCCTCTTTCTTTTTGCACTCTTTCGGTTCTTTGTCCTCCACTGGCTTCTTCTCTTTACTGCTCTCCCCCTTTTCTACGTCTGTTTTCTTGGCCTCTTCCTCTGTCTTCTCCTCTTTTACCTCTACTTTAGCCTTCTCTTTTTTCTTGTCTCCCTTGTCCTCCTTTTCACTTTGACTTGTTTTCTCTTCTTTCTTCTCAACCTTTTCACTCCTCTTCACTTCTTTCTTCTCCTCCTTTCCGTCCTCCTTGCCCTCTTCCTCCTCGACCTTGACCTCTTCTAGCTTTTCCTTGTCGGCCTTCTCCTCCGCTTTCTCCTTGTCGGCCTTCTCCTCGCCGGCCTTCTCTGCCTCGAACCCCTCTCCCTCGGAACACTGGGAACGGCGCTTGAGGAAGGAGGAGAAGAGCCGCGAGAGGCCCCGGCCCGCGGAGGTTCTGGTGCGGGGCTTCAGCTGCTCTTCCTCGGTCGGGGAGCTGGCGCTGTCAGCCGGGCCGGGCTCCGAGGCCTTCTCCTGGGCCTTGTCGCTGGGCTCCTCTCCCTCAGCCCCAGCCTCTGCTGCTGCTGCTGCAGCCTCAGGCTTCTGGGTGTTCTCCGGCTCCGGCTCTGGGCTGGCCTTCTGCTTGCCCTCAGTGTCTGCCTCGCTCACCGCACTCGCCTCTGTCGTCATGGTAGCCACTGGAAACGAGAGGGGGAGAGAGTCAGCGATGGAGAAAAGGTCACGGGTTGCCGTCGCATGCACAGACACATCTCTCTGCGAGACACGTCGGAGGGTCGTGACGCCTATCTGGACAACGACATCGCTCGAAACACCGAGCCAGAAAATAACATACGAAAATAAACTGGGTCACTAAGACGATCACAGAGAAGGCAATTTCACCTCAAAGCCCCACTGACTCACAGCACACATACGTAATAAAAATAAAAATAAACTGTTGTAGTCTCTAAATAAAAGAGCTGCTGAGAATGAATCCATTTCAGATGAAACCACCTAAAGACTACATGCTCTCTGAAAACACACACACACACACAGGCACCGACACACTCACAAACACACTGTTATGAGATTGGATGCCACTTGACGACACAATGGCTTCTCTTGTTGTGAATCCGCATGTTCGAGGCGGCTCTTCGGGGCCAAGCTTGCGGCCGTGCTTATCCGAGGCTCATTAAAACTCAGTCACACAAAGAGGCCATTCTTCTCTGAGGCGGACGAGGAGTACAGCCAATATCATCCTCATCGTCATCCTACCTCCACTCTACCATCCGCCCCACGCCCAGTCCGCCCAAGCTGCCAATCTGACGATTCAAGATAACTGGGCGGTAATCATTTGGAAATGCCATTCTCGGGACGGCAGAGATGCCCCAAAAGACTTCAAGAGTCTACAAGAGCACAACGGCGTCCATTTCAGTGTCTGCTGGGGCTGAGGGCGGTCCACATTTTACATGGGTTGATTTGAGGCATCACTAACGTCTGGGCATGAATGATTAACCCACTTGCTAACGCTTCGATTCACAGCCAGGTTAAGACCCGGTATTCATCTGGTATTCACCGCTAACTGTCGTCGCAAGGTATCTAGCTGCTATTACCGATGACGATGAAGGTAATTGCAGTGCATTTGGCAGGACATGACTTGCCAGGCTTGGTACTTTCGAAACCAAACGGCCTCCTCATTCAGCACGGACGTGACTGGCCGCAACAACGTGAACGCTTGTTTTGCGTTTTGTGTTTTGTTGTTCAAGCGAGAGGGAGACAACATTAGCATGTTGTTTATTCATGACGAGCGTATCGTCTGGTCTGGCAGGGCCGGAGTGTGGTTCCCTCACACTCCTCCAATGCGGTTCACGTCCAGCCCTCCATACGGCTGGGGGAGGGGCGGAGGCAGGCTAGACAGGGTGGCAGGCAGGCCCAACCTCCAGATGCACAGGCCTGGGGGCTGGAGCCTGCGGGGTCGAGCCCTTCATACACTTCCCTCCAACACTATGGGAACAGCAGGGAAGTAAGAGGGGGGAGGGGGGGAGAGGGGAGGGGAGACCCACAGGAGGCCCAAATCCTCTTCAGCCCTCCCATTGTTTATATCCAGTGACCAATAACTGGGCTGCACACTATAACTAATCCCATGCACCCATCCCCCCACACCGCCACCCCACTCCGCCGCCCCCCCCCCCCCCCCTGCCACCCCTATAGACCAGTTCCATGGGTCACCACACACGTGCACGCGCCCCCACACACACACACGTGCGTGTTCACACACGCACACACAGTACGCCTCAGTGCTCCGGGGCTCCTCTGGGTCTTTTAATGCACCGTCATCTCAACGGCGCCTGTCAGGGAACAGACGTGCCGCTAATGGAGCAGCTGAGCTGGTGTCTGCTGCCTCCTCCATTTTGTGCTCGCGGTCGAACATCTCAAGCTCGGGCCAGCTGAGCAGCGCTGACCTGCCACCGTGACTGATTAAGACGGCGAGCCGACTGACGGCTTCCCCCCACCGTCCAAATGGGGGGGAGAGAGAGAGAGAGAGAGACAGAGAGAGAGACAGAGAGAGAGAGAGACAGAGAGACAGAGAGAGGGGAAGAGGAGATAAACAAGTATTGCCTGTAAACACACCAGGAAGCAGTTTACGTTTACATTGAGTCATTTAGCAGACGCTCTCATCCAGAGCGACTTACAGTAAGTACAGGGACATTCCCCGCCGAGGAAAGTAGGGTGAAGTGCCTTGCCCAAGGACACAACGTCATTGGCACGGTCGGGAATCGATCCGGCAACCTTCCGATTACTAGCCCAATTCCCTAACCGCTCAGCCACCCGACTCCAGTTTCCCTGTTGTAACCACACCCAGCAGCTGCTGGGCAGAGAAGAGTCCCCAAAAAGTAGAGATGTCACAGACATCAGAAAAACAAACACGCTAACCCCGATACGCTTCTCGCTATGCGGTACGAAAGCACCCCCTGAATCGTGAGCGAAACCTCCTCGTGGGTGACCATCTCATTAGCGGTGATTGACTGCTGCGCGACGCCCTCCAGAAAACAGCATGCTCGCTGGAGCTGCGGGGATCAGGTGCAGGCCAGATGCTTCTTCACTCGAGAGATCGAGACGGGGATGGAAATGAGGCCAAAGCACACAGGAAATGCACCTCAGAAGTGTGTACTTCTCTGGGTTTGTCAGGGCCCATGCCAGTCCACTTATACATCAGCCTACCTGATACTGTGTGTGTGTGTGTGTGTGTCTGGTGTGTGTTCACTGAGGTAGGTCGTTCTGACGGCATGCCAGTGTGTGTCAGCATGTGTGTTGCGATGGTCGGGCAGAGGAAGACAGAGCTGGCATGGGGAAGCTATAAATAGCTATGGGTTGCAAGATGCTGTGGACTCATTAATTGCCTTTACACAGTCGAGATGATGTCTATTTCTGTTCAGTCGCGCACACACACACACACACACACCAAAGCCGTACGAGTGTCCCAGAACATGCACAGGGCCGATCACGCGCACATAACTCAACACGGTTTCACCTTTTAGGAAATTGTAGATTAAACACATGCTTCCTGGGTGCTGAGAGGGAAGTTAGGGATTTAGAAAGGAGTTTCCCCATTAATTAGGTCTCTTGCGAGATTATCTCCCTCTCTCCTCTCCTCTCTCCCTCTCCCTCTCCCTCTCCCTCTCCCTCTCCCTCTCCCTCTCCCTCTCCGCGCGCGAGGGAGGGAGGGAGGGAAGCTGGCAGCCGCAGCATCGCGATCAGCCGCGCTGATTCATGCTTTATTCTAAGTCACACCGACTTGGCCTCGTCAACAGAAACATGCTGAGCGCCAGAATGTCCGTTCACGGACCCCGCGGTCGCGCGCCTCTCTCCGGGCCAGGACAGAGGCCACAGCCACACGCGTCTTCTGAGTCATAAGCCCCCCTCCGGGGGCCTCTCCTCCGCAGCTCCCTCGGTCTGCTGTGCCATCCAGAGCACGGCGAGGAGCGGGGCTCCAAACCCGAGAGCCCTCGACAAGAGGACTCCCGTTGAAGAGGGGGAAATCCTCCGCTTCTCCACGGACCACGGAGCAACCTGCCAGCCCATGTGCGCCGCGGAGCGTCTGTGAAAAATGAATGGCGACTACCACTTCGAAACATAGGCAAGGAGTTTATACTGCCTTTGTGCGATGGGCGTAGTTCGGAAATGAATGAATGTGGACTGAAGTGGGCAGGGCTCACGTAAACACACAGACCCAGACAAGTGTCCTGGTCGTCAGTGAAAGCCTCAATTATCCTAGACCAGGTTTCAAGCTGATCGATACGGGCAGATGGCAGTTCTGGTGTTGTAACCTGAACTGTCGAGGGATGGTAATGGAGCACGCTGATTGATTGACTGTGGTTGCCTCGGGAGCAGTCCTAAATCCATTTCCACCAGAACCTCAGCCCAAGCCGATTGATCGTACGGCTTTTTCTGTCTACTGGCGTACGCTAATGCGGAGCAGAGTATCTGATAACATTGGTAATCATCCATTTTTGTAACTCGATATCATGAACAAAACATGTACCGCACACAGTTGCATTTCCTATTTCATAAGGTCCTGTTCAGAGAGAAAGTTCCAGTCTTTTCTGTCTACTGGCGTACACGAATGGGGATGAGAAAATCGGAGAACATTGGATGGGATTCATTTTTGTAACTCGATATCATGAACCAGACAAAGAACCAATACGTGCACTGCACATCGCTGCATTAGCCGTTTCGTGAGGTCCAGTTCAGATGAACTGGTTCCATCTGAAATCTGTCCCTGAAGTGTTGTTTTCCATCAAGCTGTGCCTGAGCTTTATGAACCATTAAAGACTCTCACAGCAGATCAATGCACCCTGCTCTCCCTCCCCACAGGAAAGAGCAATTAACTTCCTTTAAGAGGACGGCATTTCCTATTTGCACTCGTCAACACAACACAACAACGTAGTGAGTACGCTAATGCAGCATAACTCCCAAAAGAGGATTAACACCAGCTCCAGGGCCCTCGTCGACCTCGCCCTCGTACGACCGTGCCAACCACATCCTCCAACATCATCCCGGCAGCTCATTGGTGGAGCAAAGGCCGGGTGGGCTCTTCCTGATGGATAGGCCACACCCAGAACCCCTCACCAGTCACATGCTAAGGGATTGAGCCCCTCGCTCGTTTACAATCGAGATGATATCTCGTCATCTCAAAAACTCTCCCTCTCTCCACTCTCTAATGCGCTCCCTCGCTGCCTCCCTCCCGTCCACGTCATGTTTTCAGCCCTTCATAAAAGATTATCTTCCTATATATATCCACTGCCAGTATCAATGGACTCCCAGCTTAGTGGATGAGCCCTTGCCAGTGTGCGAGGGGGAAGCACACACCAAGGCCATCCTCCAGCAAAGATGGATTTGTTCTTAACATATCCCCTCCTCTCTAAGCTCAAGCGCAAGTCAACTGGAAGGAACAGAAAAAGAGCAAATAAAAGTGGTTCGGTCGCTTTTAGGGAGACCGGCGGGGAAATGCTGGGCACTTCCTGGAAAAAGACGTCTTTGCCCGAGCTCAGAGAGAGCAGGGGTGGTGTGGCCACTTGGTTTAGAGAAACAAAAGAGGCTAAGTAGAGGTCAGATGACATACAGCAGAGGTCTGCTGCTGAATGGGAGAAGGCTAACGTGCTCACGCACACCTGGAGGAGCTTGGCTAAGCAGGATAATGCATCAGGCTCTTTTCCACAACTACATCTCAATTACCACACCAAAGCCTTTTATTTGTATTTCAGTTCAATCATAAGGCTACATATATCCTATATAATAGAAACACGTTCAGTATATTAAAACGAATCTTAAGCTAAATCTGCAGAAGAGAAATTAGACTTCACCTCGAGGGGTTATAAAAAGCTTATTATTCAGAGTTTCGTAATGGCTACTGATCATTAGTCATGGGATCCTGTCTGGGAAAGCACTCAAAGTGTTGGCAAGTACAATTATCAAAGTTCCAATTCCACTCCAGAAGAAGACATTTTATCTGGTTAATATAAATCAGAAATTCCTGGTAAAATCTACTTCCCATCCAAAGTGGCTTACAAACGGTCACCCCTAGGATATCAAAGGACACGAGTGCTCTGCTGAAGTGCTATCAGCCAATTTAAATGCCCTCGCGTGCGCAGCTCATCCTTATCCCCCATTCATTCTTTTCCGTAAATAAGTCGCGCACATGTTTCCAAAGTGAGACTCACTAATACATGCAGCGCTCGACCACAGTGTTTTTTTAAATATATATTTTTCATTGTCTTGAAGAAATATTTTGGTGTTGGCAACAACAACAAAAAAACACGCAACATAGAAAACAGCACATTACATCAAACACAACACGCGGTCTTGTGTTCCTGCAGGAAAATGACGCCAAAACACAGATTTATTGACGATTGGATTTGATCGTTTCGTGTGGTCTAGTCTGCCCCTAGGAATTAAATAATGGACCACTCAATGTATAAAAAAATGGCGCCGAATGTTTAAAACAAATAAACATCAACTTCAACAAGACAAAATACATACTTAATTGTGCTTACCTATATCACACTTATCATCAATGGAGAATTATGAATCCCAATATCCAACTCAATCTATTATTCCGTACATTCAATGGAGAAACAATGTTGCAGATCGACACATGCTTTGCTTTGTTGTTCTTTAGGTGTTCGATGCTCGTAAAGGGGAGGAGTCATTCAGAGAGCGGACGAGTTAGTTGGCCGCATGCACCAATTACACGGATCGGTTAAGCCCTCTAAGCCAATCGGAAAAGTCGGAGAAGACATACAATGTGCGTTGAGGAACGGAGTAACCTCCTGATCCAGTTCTAAATAAAATGTTCCGATTGGTACATGGCCATGTATTACTCACTAACGATGTGGAAAGCATGCCACAATGATCTCACAATTACCTTTCTCAAATGAGTGGCCGAGAATGATGGCTCACGGATAACGTGGCAATATGTGGTAACTTTGCAACTGGGCTGGGCTGTCAAACAGGAACGAAGGCTGATACAAATCAACTTTCACATGATGTTTTGTAATCGACCAGTTATTTCCTTTTGAAGTTCATCGATTTGCCGTTCCCACAGAGAAGCTGTGAAATGGGTATTTAATCTAGCCTCAATACTGCCTCAATTAATCAGCCCAAAATAATTTCATTTGTGGCCCAATCCATTACACTTCAAATCTGCAGCATGCGGTGCCCAGGGTCTCATGCTGCTGCTACCAGAGAGTACGTTCCAAAAACAGTAGGGAAGCAACAGGGGTGCAAATGGCCCCTTAACCCCTCCCAGACAACGCCCTATTGCTATCCTACACACAGCCAGAGCTAGGCACATCCCTTAACTCCTCACTCTGGTGTATGGGAGATACTGATTGACACATTGGAATAGCTATCAGGTCCAGCCATTCCACATGAGGATCCCATTCGAGAGTACAATGGTCTCACCCAAGGAGGTGTCACAGCGTTCGTTTTTATTCTCCTCAACCCCGCCACCAACACACACACACACCACTACCAAGCTGTCTTTAGGGGGGACGGCACTGTCCCCGCCCATCTGCCTGACCCCATTAGTGCCATACGGCTCATGGAAGAAGAAGCCGGGGTAGGGGTCTGGGGGGGGGGGGAGGCGGGGGGGCTCGGGGGGCTCGGGGTTCATTATTCTCCAAGAAACACGGGGGGCTCCTTCCCATCACCTTTGTCTCGTGACCAAGTTCACGGGCGAGACGTCATCAAAGTCCAACAGAAGCTACACAATGACCAGTGCCCTTCCAAAGGTTTCTGAATAAATATATATATATATATATATATATATATATATATATTTTTTTTTTAATGATCATTTAACCCCCGAAACCTCCGAAAACAGAACTTTGCTAAACTGTTCCCTCGATACACAAAGTAACAAGGGCCCCAGTCAAACACGCAGATGGAATGTGTATAGGTGAACTACGTGGCTGGGAGCTTTCTGTTGTCCCCCCTGAGAAGGGGAGTAGTCAGAACCACCCAGAACCCTCCCTCCATACTCCAGTTGCCTAGGAACCCCTCCCTTGCCTGGTCTCCCAGTCCCTGATGCAGGGAGCAGGTGTTGAGCTCGACCTCTGCGAGGGAGGAGCCACACCACCAACAGACACACGGTCCCCAAGAGACAGCGAGAGACGACAACCCCACACTCAGACAGCACAACTGACGGAACGCCCGCTAGTGTCAAGAAAGTCAACCCTCTCGCACGACTGACAAGCTTAGGTGTTCCTCCTCCCTCTCCCTCTCCCTCTCCCTCTCCCTCTCCCTCTCCCTCTCTCCGGCAGATACACATACGCAAACCACCACTGCACTCCAGCCGAACACATGGAGTGCGTTTGTTTTGCTCGTCTTTATCCCTCCCTGGCTCCGTCGCTGATTATATAACCCCCCACTTCCCCACCCCTCCCTCCCTCCCTCCACCTGAATCCTGTGCCTTTTTCTTGCTCATGCTCCACGCCCTGGCTGTATCTGGGCAGATGTACAGTATCATGCCTCGTTCTCCCTGCCACGGCATGTCTTATGTAAAACAACATGTGCAGCCATGAACATGCAGTATGAATGCAACACTGCTGCGTATGACCGCGGGCAAGTTTTAGGGAGGGGGGGGGGGGTAGAGGGCTTTATTTGTGCCGAGGGTCTAAGCTCTAAAAAGCACTGGCGGGATAGATGTTGGGGCCGCATTAATATTCATAGCACACCATTATGGTTTAAAGTATTTATGAACCAGGAATGGTCTATGTTTCTTCCATTCTCTAGGCAGACAGCTATGTGGGTCCTCCCCTCTTCCTCCCAAGTTTGGGTCCTTCCATCCAAAGACACTCTGGTTGTATGTAAGATGTCTCCATTATTCCTAACATCTTATCTCCTTGCTCCCTTCTCTAGATGCTCTCTGTTGCAATGAGAATGAGGCGAGAAACAGAAAGTGCGCGCTGCTGCTACACAACCGCAGGTTCTAATTGCAGTATTATACTTGACTGTGACTATGCTGGTAATTAGCACGAATAGAAAGTCTGGGACCGAATTGTGACGGCCCTCTTTGTTCCAACCCTTTTATATTCACAATGTAGGCTGCATATCTATTTCTGCTCTTGTCCCATGTCAATCCTGAAATCTGAGGGGACGTAATCAGCTTGTGGAATCCTTGAGTGTGTTCCGCCACCTGGTGGTCAAATGGAGCATTGTCGTTATACATGGGGTTATAATCTTGGATTACAAGCAGGGTGGTCTACTGGGGACTGTGAAATAATGAGCCGTCAGAACTGCTATGTAGTATAACTTAAATCTTCAAATAGGTTCGCTTTGATAGGGAGAGAAAGAGAAACAGTATGGGACAGAAAGAAAAGAGAAAAAGAAAGAAGAGGAGACAGAAAAAGAATAAGAAGGAAAGAGAGGGGAGGAGAGGAAGAGCAAGCAGGGAACCCCGCCTCGTTGGTTCTACTGCTCTATGCAGCAGTGCGCACTGGGATAGCGAGTGTTTAGGAGAGATAAAGGTCATTTTCAGTCACAAGGCCTCCGATACACCTGCCACTCCCCCTCGTTTTGGCAGTGCGAGTTTACCAGAGTGGGTGCACCAGAAAACCACAACCAATCACACAGCGGTTGTATATAGCAGTAAATAAAATGGCATGCTGTCTTCAAATCCTGTAAAGAGTCATGTTTCGTCTCATTCCTGGTCTTTCCCTCATGCTGTCTGTGAGCTTTACATCTCATTGGCTGTAACCCAAACAACTGCTGTTATAGGTCCCTCCTAGTCTGGGAAACAGTCACATGGGATAACAGACTAGGCTCGACTCTCTATGTGATCGGCATGTTGTGAGTAAAAGCAGGGCTTTGCCTACTAGACACTGTAGCAGGTGCATGCCCTGAGATACCAAGCGAACCTGAAAACATTCGGGACATAACTGAATGTCTGAGAACTGGAGGGCAGAGGAGATACAGAGTCATTCAACTTGGACTCTGGGGAATGCTGACATCCAGTATCTCCCTTGAGTCTTTTCATTCATAACATTCAGAGGAAAACCCAAAAAAAGCACACCCACTCAGGGTAGACAGCTATGCTTGGAATCTTCACACAATCTTCACAGGAGAACGTCACATTGCACAGCAGCACAACAAATACAGTGTTCTTTGAGCTCAGACGTAACAACAAGGCATACTCACCAAATGTTCACACAGGAAGGCATCGCAGATTGAAAAGGACATCCCCGCCATGATGAGGCACACCAACCACATCCAGGGAGGAAAGAAAGTCAGATATTTAATCAGGTCAAATATGAACCTGGTCAATAATTTCACCATTACATTGTTAATCCTTTGTTGAAATGATTTGTGCAGTTAGTCATGAGCCAGAAGTAATGCGTGAGGCCAAAACAGATGGTGACTGGGAACAGTAGCACAGCACTGTTTAGTGCAAGGCCAAGCTAATACACGATCAGCAGTCACACTCACGCATACATACAACAAAATTACATCTATTACAAAAATCCAAAGTTAAGGTGATTTTTCCATAGGTCACGAGCAACGCTCGTGAGAAGGATTGGAAGCTCGAAAAGCACCTGTACATTTGAACATACGTGAACGTATAATATCTTAGCGACAAAAGTCGTGTTCAATGAGAATGACGTATAGTCTACCTGAAAAGTGCCATAAAGACAGGTTCAATGAACAGAGCGCGATCGAGTGAGAAATTTCCAACATCCACCCAACTATTTAATTTACAATAAACAATCGCCTGGACAGAAATGTCTACGCCATACAGTTTACCAATTTCGTTTTTTCAGTAATTACAGCGACCGACATACGAATGTCCCTGTTGCAGTTTGACATAATAAATGGGAGCACAGCGCACGTTGAACTTCGAACGAACTGTTACTGAAGAAATAAATAACACGACTGTTGCACCAAAGATAGGAAATAATTGACAAATGTAACAGCAATCAATGTTACCTGAGATTTGTGTCCTGTACAAGTATCAAACGGCATAACTCCGGTGGTTCCTGACACAAGTTAAAGCGTATTGATCTGAGGTTTCCAGTGACGCTTGTATCGCAATGACGAAGCACTTCAGCGCAGCAAAGGGTGGGGATGCCCCTGCGGACTAGGTGCTCAAAAACCAATCCTCCCCCGAAAGCTCAGAGAATTATTATGCCTGCATGCTTCCAGGGGAAACTGTAGATAGAGCGGGAGAATAACAGCAAGGCTGAAATTCTTGAATACACCGAAGTCTTTTCTGTCTTCCTCGTTACTGGGTTAATGTTTACCTGACTTCTTTGATAGCAGGTGTGTGAATCACGTTTGGAATCACATTTGGTCAAAGAAAGCTTTGTTCTTAGTGCCAGTCTAAACTCGCTGGCATCTGTTCTGGTATTCCCCACTATTGGAACATTAACCTGAATCTTAACAGAACATGCTGCTTCTTCATATTTTAGACTGCTTGCACTGGTATTATAACAATAGCCCATAAAAAGTATCTCAAACGAAATTGCCTGAAAGGCCATGGGCTATGTCCCTCCTCAATGCTGTCTCTTGTGAGTAACAGCATCGCTCTGGCCTGGCTGAGCTCACAGCTGGAGGGAACATGAACAGCTGATGTCAGAGCATCTGTCTGTAGAATTACTTAAAACTAAGTGGCTTGTTTCCAAGCATCCCAAAAAAAAACAGCAGGACAACTTAACAGCACTGTCATGTGATCTGACTCCAAAATAAATCTATCATTGGGAACAATTTTCCACATACCAACCCTTCTTTTTCAGGACATATTGTCTTGTGTCTTAAAGGTTTTACCAGTGAGTCTTTAGCTACACATTAGCATGCAATCATGGAGCTATTTCCCCAGGAGCATAGGCCCAACACATCACAGTTGACACCCAGCTGAATGGGACAACCTCTTTCCCACTATCATGTTGAGCAGAAAAGATACACCCAATGTGTAGATTAGCTTCACTCAGCTGGCCAGCCCAAACACACACAGTCACACACACACAGATAAAAGCAACCGTCGCACCACCAACGCACATTTACACACACATGCAAACACCAACACACATTTACATACACACACACACGTTAAAGCACAAAAAACACCAGAGTACTTGTGTCAGCATCAAAGGACCTCCATTTCTGTGAATTCCCTGGGGACATAGTGACATATTCATTCATCTGAGCAGCATGTCATTCAGTGAGAGCAGCAAAGGAATGAAACGTACTTAAAGGTTCATGAAAGTGAAGAATATAGTAGGATATCAAGTAAATAAGTAAATGTAGATACATGTATAAATATATTTAAATTCATCAAGTGTTGCTATTATTTAAAGAGACCTCATTTGAACATTTTCATTAAGAACGTTTTGAGACCGATATGGTGTTACCTATGAAAAGTTACTTGACGTGTAGCCTATCCTTAGCGTGTCCTTACAATGTTTTCAGTTGAGTTGGGTACCTCACCTCAAGAGTAAAAATGTGTACCCTATTAAATGTAACCCAGCAGGGGCAATTCTAGGATTAGACCTTTAGGGGTGCTCAGCCCCCAATGAGAATGTGACATGAATACAGTGCCTTCCAAAAGTGTTAAACCCCATTGCTAATAAATCCCTAATTTCACTGGATAACAATTTATACAATAAAACAATTCCCATCCAACGTCTATAAAGCAGAACAATGAATTTTGGTGTTTCAAAACCCATTGACATTGTATGACTATGTTTAGCTTGTGTTCTGCTCCTCTCTCTTACCAACCGTCTCTGGAGGAGGGGATCCCTCTCTGAATTGCTCCTTCCAAGGTTTCTTCAATTTTTTCTCCCGTTGGGAGTTTTTCTGGGTGTTTTTCCTTGTCTTCCTTGAGGGTTTAGGTTGGCTGAGGGGCAGTTCTATGGGCGTATGTGAAGCCCTCTGTGACATGCTTGCGTGTAAAAAGGGCTATACAAATACATTTGATTTGAATACATTTATTTATTATTATGCCAAATATATATATATATATATATATATATATATATTTAGGGGTGCTGAGATTACATTTAGTGTTGCTTGACCATCCCTAAAAAAGGTCTAAAATCGCCACTGTAACCCAGGCATCTCAATTACAACCATCACTTTTGCCTGCAGATTGATCCCACAGGACCAGGAAGGAAAAAGTTAGAATGTTGGCACGCAAGCTTTGTTTTCCGTAGAGTTGACGACCTGTGCTGTCTTGAGAGAACTCGTCGGACTGGTGTAAATTCTAGTGTGAAAAAGATGTTTTGATTTTAGATGTTGCTATGGCTGATGACAAAGGACCTTTTCTCACGTCTTGTATAATTTTTTACCTATCGATTGGAGCAGCCCTGTTTCAAATACTGGAGCAACCGAATTGGAAATTGGCCACGTTGGAATATAAGAACGAGAAGGACAGAATTCTTAACACATATCGGTGTTTACAAAAAGAAGACTTGGACGAAATTTTGAGGGTAACTGTCCATTCCACATCATCTATGTTTTGTTGTGATAGATTCACCGTTGCTTATTTGGCAGTGTTCCACCGACACTCGAAATTGAATATGGTCTCGCAATATCACTAAACGACGGTTTCCTGTTATGGTTGTTCTCATAAAAAAAATTCCAAGGCTTCCCGTAGAACCCTGAGGATAACGTGCCTTCTTTGGGTTGATCTGGGTGTATGAAAAGTGGGTGAAAAGATACAACAGCTGAAGTATTCACATACTGAACATGAATTGAGTAGCCATTAAGCGTTTACTTCTCTAAAAATACAAGTAAGGGCATGCTGTGTCCTTCCAAAACCAGTTCAGTTGGTCACAGTATGGACTGAAAAAAAAAAGGGTTAGATCGTAACAGGAAGTGAGACAGTTTGCCACATGCCCAGGCAGTCATAGTTTGGTTAGAGTGGTTTTGGGGTGTGTACACTCACAGAGCATGAATGGGAGGCTGTAGATGTATATTTTAAAATAGGGTGTTTTCTTCCAACTCAGGTGCGAGATCACAATAATAAAGTAACAAAGGAAAACTCAACTCCTCCAAACTCTTCTATATAGGTTTTGTCCCAAGCTGCTGGACAAGGTGTGACCATCACTGGGGAAAAGGACTACGAGAACTGGGACTGGGGCAACTCTGTCATCTTTGCTGCCACCATCATCACAACCATAGGTGGGCAATTTCCATGAACTGGTCTTCGAAATCGGTGTTCTCGTGACGATATTGTCGAGAGTCTGCGTTCAGGAGTCATTTTATCCACTCAAAAATGGGATAAATGGATGTGTGTGTAAAATACATGACATAGACTTCCCCTACTGAGTGTTTGTATTGAATTACCGTCGAGGCAGGGATGACGTTTGCCGTCACATTTCTGGTTGCAGGTTATGGAAATGTGGCTCCCAAGACGGCTGGTGGCCGTGTGTTCTGCATCCTGTACGGTCTCTTTGGGATCCCTCTGTGTCTCACCTGGATCAGTGAGCTGGGCTCCTTCTTTGGATACCGGGCCAAGCGCCTGAGCCAGGTTCTGATTCGTAAAGGCCAGAGCGTGGTAAGAAGGCCAAGAATTGCATTTGGAGGGGAATCAGAATGCCTGTGAATAAGTACATTGTACGGTTTTTCATTTCCCCTGGTATGAATTGTGTGTTTAAATCTCAATAAAAAAATTGTAACATTATTCAGATGTTGTATTGTTGTCTCAGATTTCTTTTATTCATCTTTTACAGAAAATGGTTCAGATTACATGCACAATGGTTTTCCTTCTCTGGGGACTTCTGTTTCATCTGGTGCTCCCCCCACTGGTCTTCAGGAGCTTCGAGGGCTGGACCTACCTGGAGGGGCTGTACTTCTCCTTTATCACCCTCACCACGGTCGGCTTTGGGGACTACGTCGCAGGTATGCGGATTTACAGATTGAATGAAATAAAATGTCAATTTCAAATGTAATGGAATTGGATGAAATGGAATGAGCAGATTCCACTAGCATTTAGTCGATAACCCGTTTTTACGTCCGTTGGAGCTACGGTCCATGAGAAGATTTTTGTAGTTTTGGAAACATTTTCGTTGTACAGAAATATCCAAGATGGTGGCCGTTATGGGTTCTTGAGGCTTTTTTGTTCCCCATGAAAAATAAGACGGGTGTACCAATTTTCAGGCAATTTGGACTTATGGGGTGAAGGGAAAATTACGTGGCCTGTGGGCTCATGTGGGCCATTGGTGGTGTGGTAATTACTTTCTCATAACCTGTAGTATCAATGTACCAAATTCGAACACATTTCAAATTTTAAATCTTGAGTTATTGGGCACTTGAGAGCTACTGGAATAATTATAATAATAAAACCAACAATTCCAATAGAGTTCCTTGTGACGGACAAATCCTAATAATGATGACATTATTAAAATATGATGCATGTCCCTCTTCCTCAACCAGGTGTCAATCCAAGCATTGACTACCCCAGGCTATACCGGGTGGGTGTGGAGTTATGGATGTACATGGGTCTGGCCTGGCTCTCTCTGTTCTTTAGCTGGAATGTCCATATGGTAGTGGAGGTCCACAAGGCCTTTAAGAAGAGGAGGCAGAGACACAGGCTCCCTCCGGACCAACGGCACCACCCCGAAAAGGACAGACAAATTACCCCCCTACAACGGCCCATGGCCATCGACATCTTCAACTTCCTGTCTGAGAGGGAAGCGGAGGACTACAGCACGGTTATCAAGAAGATTGGCGTCGTGGCCAGGAGGAAGGTGATTCCGGAGGAAGTGGTGGGGCGCTCCAAGAGCTGTAGTGACCTCATGGAGATCTGCACCCTGGAACACTCCCCTCGGCAGAGACGCCGCTTCAGCATCGGTGAACCCGTGTTCGTCCGGCCCCCGGAGTCCTTCACGATGGAGCAGGAGGAGGAGCCGTTGCTTCCTCAGGAGGACGACGGAGATCCGGCGCCCGGGGAGAAACTTCTGGATAAGGTCACCACAGGTGAGGCACAGGAGGGTGGCTGTGTCGACGACCCGAACGAGACCCCCTGTCCTGCCAACTCTCGACACACCTCCAGCACCAGCACAGAAGAGAGTGTCTTGCACCCCAGGGGGGGCTCTACCAGGTTTACCATATCCAAGGTAGTGATGGGGGATGGGAGAGAGGAGGATGACGAGAACGGGTGACGCTAGTTGTGATCTTGAATGACGCAGGAAAGTTTCTGATTTTGTGCGTCAACATTTTTTTTCAACTAAAAAACGGCAGCTTTGGTACCTCGATAAGCACAAACCTGACGGGTATTCAGCAGTTAACCCTGGCAAAGAAACAATGAGCCTCCTATTGAGTTGGCTGTATTATTAGTGCTCTTCAAGCTTATTTTATCTTTAAATTGGTATAATGACACAATTGGAGAATTCTAAAAGTAAGTTGCACTACATCGTTTACATTTTTATATACACTGTTCTCAAACTGTTCGTTTGATTCTACAGAAGTTGTATCTATTACTGTATGAATTCAATGCTTTGTTATAACAAATGTAATGTTTCCAAACTATAAAATACAATGGTATGTATTTTTAATATGTCCATTCTCTCAGCGTTATAACAATTAGGGCAACATTACATGGTTGTCAAACTGCTTCATCAAGTTTGAAGGGGCACTACTTCAGGTCACAGCAGAGTGCTTTGTGGTAGACCGTCCCGATGAGAAGCTTCCCTCCATAGGGGGCTGCTACGGAGGATCCCATGATCACATGTCCATCGTCAGCGTAAACTTGGGTCACTATCGGCTTCTCAGAGTGAATGTTCTGAATCCGAATGACCTGCAGGAAATATGAACAGAACAAAATACAATAAATACCTGATAAACAGTAATGCAGGTGGAAGGAATATTGATGCCTGCAAGGTGGGAAAAATGTATTGAGCTTATATGGAGATGCAGAAAAATACGTGATGGTAGTGTAGTTGTGAGAACTTCTCGCCATCCATGTTTTAAAAGCTGTATTTATACCTCCTTCTGATTCATGAGGACCAATAATTAATGAATCAATCATTGAAGGGCACTGTATCTTTGTAATTTTCTTCTTTTCTTTCCGTAGATAAGTTTGAAAAGGTTTTTCACACTTCATTGTGTGGATTGTCATTTGGATCGTTAAGTGCAAATCTGAAGGTGCTCTGAAGGACATTCTTTCTCTCAGCAATTTAAGTTTGAATCCCAGAAGTTTACGGTTGGGTATAAAAGGGAAGGCAGACCATTGTTCTTTTCTTTTACGACTGATGCTTGTTCTGCCAGGAGGTCCCTCCAGATTTACATTTTCTTTGTCCCCTTCAGAGGCCTATGACGTATTTCCTTCTCTCACGCTTTCTTTGTCCGTCCATGTCTAAACTTTTATTTATATTAACTTATTATAGCACAGTCGGACAGGAAACAAACATGTACTTTGTAACCTGTTTGCCTCAATATTTGTGCTTAATGTAACCTCACGTTGGCCATTCTAATAAACCCATATTCAACGGTATTCGCACCAGGTCAGAGTAGAGACATACACTGACCTCAGATCCAGGTGGATCTTCAAGGTCCACAGTATTTTTTAGCTTTGCTCCATTCGGGTGACAGCCCAGCCATAAATCACCCGTGTCATAATCCACCTCAATGTTGTCACAGAGGGACCCCACAGCTACAGACTGTAAAATACATCAGAAAAAGTGAGTGAAATACAGCTCTTTAATGGATAATAATCATGGGCCCAATTTCACAGACATGGATTAAGCCGAGTCCTAAAGCAAGAGAAAAATTCAATTAAGATCTCTATTGAAACAGTTTTTAATCTAGGACTGTAATAATATAATGCATAATCTAATAAATTACCTTTATATAAACCAAGTCTTCCCCTCTGCGCCTCTCAAAAACCTCAACGTCATGGTCCAAAATATCTGATACATATAGATACCTGAAACAAATAAGCATATACATTTCGTTTTTGCACACTATGGAAAGGAGCTAAATACATTTACAAAAAATTAAACAAGTTACATCTAATAAAATGTTCACCAAAACAAAAAGTAACCTCTTATTTGGTGAAATGTTGATGCCATTTGCAGACAGAAAGCCATCCCCAACTACTTTGACCTCTTGAGGACTGTAATAAATGACATTACACCATGGCAGGCCGAGGATAACCGTCAACATGTGTAACAGTTTGTTGGGAAAAGAGTGATCATTTGTAGCATAGAAGCTCTCTGGTCCCACAGCAACTATGTCATTTACACTGACAGAGAGGAAAAATGAAGGGGAAACAAAGTATTTAGTCAAACAAAAACAAATTTGTCTGGATTATGGGCCATAAGAGATTTGACATACCTATGAAGAAGTTCATGCCTAATCGTTTTCAGGTGCACAATTGCATTTTCTTCCTCAACAAACCGAAAGATATCTACCTGGCTGTCACCTATCACCCGAGTAGGGTGATTGACGACAAACAGGGAAACAGATTTATCTGTAAAAACAAAATGTTGACACTTCAATGTCTGCTCGCTAGGCTTTTCTCTGGTGTCTGGAAGAGGTACAGCTCTGAATTGAGCACATTTATTCCATGATACACGGAAACTGGAGTTTAATATCAGTGATTTGGAGAGACAGCAGTGAAATGAGAGAGTACAGATAATGATTTCCCACAGGTTCTGGTTTGGTGTGCATAATATAGTACATACCTCTGCATGACCATATGTATTCATGCTACATTAGGATTGCTACTCGATTTCTTATTATTCTGTGTAGTGACCAAGGAATTCTATCAACCCAAAGCCCTACACACTCCAATATAATCGGATCAAGAATGTGGAGATTTAGGGCAACGTCTCATTTGTAATTTACAGAATTTCCCCTTTGAGTTTGGTTGTCTTCGCTTCAAAATCCCCAATATCTTTATTGTAATTATTGTGCGTGTGTTACCGGTTTCATCCGTGAAGATGCTGATACCGTGGGGGTTGAAGGAGTCGCGGTCTAGATCTCCTTTGATTTGCAGCTCCACAGGGGTCAGTCTGGGATCTAACAAGTCCAGGGTGTAGATCTTTCCTGGCCCTTCCGATTGTGGCAAACCAGGATAGTTCAGACCCTGGGTGGAAAGGATTGGACACGTGAGGCAACTGCAGCAGTGGATTTCGCACAAATGTAAAACTGGAAAATCACCATGCTATAACAAATTCATCTTTAAAGATGTATGCTTGTGAACACATTAACAATTAACATTATTTACTACTA
The DNA here is from genome assembly GCF_054491055.1 of Hypomesus nipponensis. NCBI lineage: Eukaryota > Metazoa > Chordata > Actinopteri > Osmeriformes > Osmeridae > Hypomesus > Hypomesus nipponensis. The sequence goes on along the minus strand of NC_140362.1, from coordinate 4,508,334 downwards.
GCTTTTACCCAAGCAGATCCATAGGAATGACTTACTGTGCTTATGAGAGCCAGTCCATCTCGGAGAATACTGAGGTCTTCTGAACCATAGTCTATACAATGAGAGCAGATCCCACACCACCAATTATACACTAAAAACCCTGCAGATTTGTAGGCTGTTTGAAGCCAAATATGATGTTACCTGTTGACATGTGGCATACATTACTATCTTAATTGCTTGGACTTTTGACTCCATATTTTGCAACTCAACTGCACACCCTCATTTCTAAATGTATTATGAATATTACATACCATCTGAACATGACATCAGTAGTCTTACTCACCTCCGTTACCAAAGTGAACTGTTTTCAACATTCATTCTATATGTACCAAATATGTACATACCGATATGCTTCAACAGTTGACAATTGGGAAGGTGTTTTTGTGGAATTTCTCTTGAGTAAAGGCTCATTTCCCTGCAAAGGAAACCAACATAATATAATTCTGAAGTAAAAGGTGATAACGTGTGACACGTAAACATGTGAAACGTAACTTACATCAGTTTAAGAATACGTTGTCCAATTATTACTGCAAAAGCAGCAACACAAACTGCCACCAACAGCCGATTCATAGCTGTGAGGACTTCCAAGCAACCCCTGGTCAAAGATTACACGAGGTAAACGGGAGGCGTGGCTTCTATTTATAAGTTCATGGGTGCTGAAACTACAGTTGCAGAGTTGAGCCAAAGTAGACGCTGTTTCACCAAACACCACATTACTGCATTTAAAATGACTGGACTGAGAAGGTAACACAGCAAGGATTTATTAATTTATTATCTACTACCAGTTTCACATTGAGCAGAAAATTAGTTTCACATTCATGTTCCAGAAGCCTTCCTATAACCAATAAAAAAAAAAAAAAAAACTATGTTCAAAATTGTTGTTATCAACTGTGCATGAGAACTCTAAAGGCACTTGATATACTGTGGGGGTCATAGACATTGTATCAGTTATTTCCCCTAAGGAGGCTTTGAGAGAAGGGCAGTGTAATAAAAGGAGATATTTCAGTTGTTGTTCTAAACATACTCCTTTTAGATGCATCTCTTCTTTGTTGAGCCTTCTGGCTACTTCTGCGGGCTAATCCAGGTCACAGCAGAGTGCTTTGTGGTAGACCGTCCCGATGAGAAGCTTCCCCCCATAGGGGGCTGCTACGGAGGATCCCATGATCACATGTCCATCGTCAGCGTAAACTTGGGTCACTATCGGCTTCTCCGAGAGAATGTTCTGGATTCTTATCACCTGTGCGACATTTTAAAATACAACTATAAGGTAATGTGATGTTAAAAAAACATGCTGCAGTTGTAGGTGACGGGTCTGTGCACCAACCTCTGATCCAGGAGGGTGTTCTGGATCGTTCAGAAAGAACCTCCAAGCGTTGGGGTGGCAGCCTAACCACAGATCACCAGTTTCTGGGTCAACCTCCACATTGTCGCAAAGGGAGCCAACAGCTACAGTCTAGTGGCATAAAATGATTACAAGTCTTGACATGGTGTCCAGAGATGCAATTGTTCAGCTGATTTCCGACTGTTCACTTCATCATGCAATGACTACGCAGTTCCTGTTTTTCCTACATTTACCTTCACAGGGACCAAAGCATTGCTCTCCAGTTTTTCCAAAACATGCACATTGTGGTCCATTAGATCTACAACATAAATGTGTCTGCAAGAAAAAAGGTGTTTCACATTAACAACATCACAAACCTTAATGTTATTATATTCCACAGAGCCTAGCTCAAGAATTACAGTGGACCTACTTTTTGTCTGGTGAAATGTTGATGCCATTGGCTGAGTAATATCCATCTGCCACCACAGTGACCTGGTCGGGACTGTAGTAAACCACATTACACCAGGGCTGGTCAAACAAAGGCTCCAGCTGTCTCAAAATGGAATCCGTAAAGTAGCGGTCATTGGTGGCATAGAAGTTCTCCACTCCCACAGCAATGATGTCATTTACGCTGAAAGAACAATCCAAAGATTTCATGTCAATGTTGTCATTTTGTGGTTAGTCAATACCTGTGAAATGTGTGTGTGTGTGTGTGTGTGTGTGTGGGGTGGTGGTGGTGGTGCCTTCCTACCTGTGGAGAAGGTCATGCTTGATGGTTTTCACATGCACAATGGAGTTCTCCTCTTCAACAAACCGGAAGATCTCCACTTGGCTTTTAGACTGCGGGTGGTTGACAACAAATATGTATACCGTGTCATCTGAAAAGTGATTGAGAAATTGGGTCCACACAAAACTCTAGACAGATATTCTAAAAAAAGTATACGCTCCAATCCCATTTTGTTTCTACCATCGTCTGTGTACGTGCTGATTCCATGTGGGTTGAAGGAGTCAAAATCGAAGCCTCTGTCCATACGCAGCTCCACTGGTTTGATCCGAGAGTCCTGCAGATCGAGAGTGTATATCTTCCCCGGGCCATCTGAGTAAGATGGCATTCCAGGATACTTCAGTCCCTGGTAATTCAATAAAAGTTCGAAACTTAGCTTGACTTACTGGAAAGTAATACAAATACTAACATCTATGGTAAAACCAAAACGATCCAAAGACTAAAACTCTGAAACTCACAGTGCTAATGATGGCAAGTCCATTTGGAAGTATTGTGATGTCCTCGGATCCATACTCTAGAAGAATAGTCATTGCTGAATTACAGTTCACAAGAGGTGTATGGGTAGACTTAAGGTGGTCTATTGATACATTATTTGCGTTCATGTCCCACAGTACAGTCATCATTTTTCATTTCAATCGCAAAAGAAGCTTTCAGGTATTTTGATCTCATTCCAACCATTAACCGCATAGTCTGTGGCTTTGTGCATTTCTTACCAAGGCTTTTGATTGGACGACAGTTTTGGAGGTGTTTTTGGATTAGATCTCTGGAAGCGAGACATCTTTTTCTGCAACACGATTAAAGATTGATAATACCCGTGCGTCAAAACGGCAAAACCCCATAGCAATGCTATGTGCAATGTGCACGGAAGCATTGCACACTACTTGCAAGAAGACGTGTTCTGACTAGTCTTTGCAGTCAACAAACGATGGTATTAGCAGACGTAACCAAGCGTGTAACTCGAGTGACACAAACTCAGTGCATGAAATCACAAACCAGTTTAATTTAATGATCTAACGGTTGGCATGTTAACCGATTTGTTAAGGAAAGAGGACCAATACAAACCTCAGATTGATCATTCTTTCTCCCAAAAGAATCGCAAAGGCTGCTATAACAAGAGATATGATAACCAACTTCCCCATGTTGTTAATCTTGAGTAACAAACTCAAGAGTGAAAAAAGGGAAGGCGAATCGGTTCACGACCTGTGATCACTCGTTTTATTCTCCAGTTGAGGCCGGCATTTATTTCTGCGTCATCCAAATATGATTACCCAGTTCCCTCAACAGCTGTTCAAAAGAGTTGAAAAGATTAGGTGTACCAATGGAATGCGTGCCCTTTGTAAAGACGGGACAGGTTATTTCCGGAGACACCCTTGCACCAGTTATTGGATCATTTTTGGTCCCCGGTAGAACATTTTGTGCGTTCAGTCATGGTCCCGTTCCATATTCATTGATTCATATCCAGATGCTTTGATACAAAACTAGCATTGTCCTGTTGAGATATTAAAGGAAAGTAGGCATTAACATGAAAAAGTATAGGCATGCAATATTATAATGTTTTGCCTTTGTTATCGATTAAAATCCCCTTTGAAAAACGTAAATCTGGTGATTGAAAACACAGACATGCAAGGAAGGGATAACAAAAAGACAACATGCACTACTAAACGGATAATACCTGTTTAAATCATTTATTTCTGAAGTTGTTTTGCAAGTGATAAGACTCCTCCCAACATAAAAACAAAAAGTTACAAAATTTTATATGTAATCAAAACCATGTGTAAGAGACTTCATAAAAAACAAACATGAACACACACATACTGAAGTGAAGGTAACACAAAATTGGCAGACTATTGACCCTGTTATAATCAGCATTGGGTGCATGCAACCTGACAGTAACTGTAGAATATCTACAAAAGTCCAATCCAAGAATGATAGTTTCTAACAACTTCAAACACCAATAACTCCTGCACATAAGTGGTAGTGTGTGTGCAACCTCCCAAGAACTACATCAGAATCTGGTCTTCTTATTCGAAGTTGTGTAAAGGTTCACAGTGAAATACAACAGCAGGATCCCCCAACAAAATGGTTCAAGCAAGACTGATTATTTGGGACATACAAAATAAATTTTATTATCCATTCTCTTCTTCATGTCTACATTGTATTAGAATTTCTAGACACTGGCATTGTGAAATAACACAACCATATTGATTCTAATAATCCTGACAGGTGCGACTATACATTTCTGTCAAGTTCAGATCCCAAAATATAACTGAACATGAAAAGCAATTCCATTCTTTTTTTGTGTGTTATTCTCAACATAATAAAAAGGAGACCCATGGGCCTGGCCTTCACCGAGAGCTAGCTAGGCTGGATATGGGCGCACACAAACACAGGCGAGGAGGTGCCATGGGGAGGTCGGTTCAGGGCTGGGCCCCAGTGGAGGCTGGGACTTGTGTAGCCAAAGTGTTGGGGGCAGAGATGACAGGGGATCCAGCTATGTTAGCCATTGGCTGTGCGGAAGACATCGAGGTGATGCCTGAACGAAAGGGACAAAAAAAAGAAACGAAAAGGAGGATCATCGTCAGAACCCTGTGTTCGTTTGGAACGCCGTCATTGCGGCGTGGGAGTTACGACACCGGCGGTGCTGCGCTGGGGGACTTTACCTGCCATCATACTTGAGGAGCTGACCGGTGTGGAGGTGGCAGCCATTCCTCCAGGAGTGGTCCCCCTTCCCTGATCCTTGACGATGGGGTCTGCAAAGACACAAGATGCACTCTTTAAAAAGGGTTCTTCCACTTTCTCTGTTCCTCTACAAGTTTATCCTTGTCTTTCTCGAGGGTTGTGGTTGGTTTAAGTGCCTGTGGGAAAGCCCTTTGTGACAATACTTGTAAAAAAGGGCTACACAAATAATATTTGATTGACCTCCTTTTTTGCTTTATTCTGTCTGATGTATATGTAGAGAGAGAGAGAGAGACAGAGAGAGAAACAGATAGAGACAGAGAGACAGGGACAGAGACAGGGAGACAGAGAGAGAGAGAAAGAGAGACAGGGAGAGAGAAACAGGGAGACAGAGAGGGAGACTGAGACAGAGAGGGTCTGACTTACAGAAGTACGCGTGATCCATGGCCTCTCTGGCAGTGAGGCGGGCTTGGTGGTCGTAGCGCAGCAGTTTGTCCAGGAAGTCCAATGCCTCAGTGCTCACCAGGTGCTGGTTCTCACTGTGCACAAACCTCTCCCACCTCTTGCGGGAGTGTCTGTAAGCAGACGTTAAAACAAGGAAGGTTAACTGTAGCTTTGCATACAGGTTCGATTTAAAGAGTTCTTTCATTGTGTTGCCATTTCCAAAGGATTCCTACCTGCCCAAAATGTCATTGAAACGAGGGTCTAGTTCGATGTTGTACTTGTCAATGTAATCATACAGATCCTCTGTCCCAAGAACTTTAGCAATCCGCACAAGCTGTGAACACGTTTCAAATACGGTTAGAGGGAGGACCAAAACTACAACTGAGAAGGGGAGCAACATTAAAAATGGTCTTCCGTCTGGGCGACTGAGAACAGCGTGTTTCATATTGAATGGGACACAAACACGGCTCCTACCTGGTCGTAGTTATCGTGCCCATGGAAGAAGGGTTCCTTCCTGAAGATCATGCTGGCCAACATACAACCCAAGCTCCACATGTCCAGGCTGTAGTCATACATCTGCCCCAAGACACACACAGACACGCCCATTAAGACAACATGCCACCATGCCATTCTAGGCGGATGAATCGGCATTAACACGCAACGGGAGAGGGAGAGCTCACCTGGTAGTCTACCAGCAGCTCAGGGCCTTTGAAGTACCTGGAGGCTACTCTCACGTTGTACTCCTGGTTTGGGTGATAGAACTCAGCCAAGCCCCAGTCGATCAGACGGAGCTACAGGAGAAGACAGAGCAGTGGGTGTTGGTGGTGTTTTCACCCCCCTGCAACTGCTTAGGACGGGATTCAAGTACGGGCTGTAGCGTGAAACTTGTGAGAGGGGAAATGCCGTACCTTTCTGTGTTCATGGTCTATCATTACATTGTGTGGCTTGACATCTCTATGCATGATCCCCATACTGTGGCAGTAATCCAGGGCCTATAAGGGGTCAAGCATTTTTGATGAAGCACAGGTGGAGAAAATGCTAGCACTGCGGTGAAGTAAAGTCCAGTGAACATAATTCACGCTATTTATTGCTGCAGGGCAGTTTGGCCTGTTTACCGTCGTCACGGTGCAGCGTTGTTGACAAAGTATTTAAACAACTGAAAGTTGCCAGTGTTCTAATGACGTGAGGCATTAACCACCAGCATGAGGTTCTTACCTTCAGGATTTCATACATGTAGAACCGGATGTCAAAGTCTGATAAGGTTTGATACAATTGCTAGATAAACAAAGAGAGAAGAATCAAATGTTAACACTGAATGGCTGGGCGGTGGACATGGTATAACATAATCATGTTTAAAAGGGGGGGGTAAAAAGTGAATACATTTCACACCATATACCCACCTTGAAGTCTGTGTTGTTTACATGTTCAAAAACCAGTGCGGGAGTGCGCGACTGAAAATGGAGGAAAGAGCATGAGAGAGGAGACGCCTTCAATCATTCATAGCGGTGGCTACAAATGTAGGGATCAGAGAAGCGACTTACCACAGGATCCTTGACAATGTCTAAAAGGGAGATGATGTTGGGACCACCTCTCAGGTTTTCCAGAATCTTGATTTCTCTCTTGATTTTCTTCTTTTTAACAGGCTAAACAAACACAACGTTCAAGTGTCAAATACACTTATATTATAGAAGCCACGAACAATGATGCCTCAGCACTAAGTAAGATTCTCATTCAATTGGACAAACTAAATAGTATTTCTACATCCATACCTTAAGTATTTTGACAACAACCTTCTCATTGTTGGTTATGTTAATGGCTTCAAACACTTCACTGTATTTGCCTCTGCCCAGTTTTCGCACCAGTTGGTAGTCATCTTGATTCCTGATAAACAGAAGAGATAAGTTAGATAGATCACCCAGTCTTTTTTTTTTTTTTATGAAAAAAAACATATGCAACAGTCATATTTAAATGATAGAAAACAACTAACTGCCATTGTCACATACCCCCATTCAACCACGTGGGACTCATAGTCCCAGTACTCCCGGGGCCTCTGTGTGTTTACATCAGGGTAAACTCGGGAGCGGCTTGGAACCGGGCCTGACATATTCTACAAAAGGATCTTTTCTGGATCACCTGGGGGATCACAAAAGAAACATTAAAATCAAAAAGAGAGCCTAGAAGCATGCAGTCACCACTAGATGCTTACAGCTCTGTTAACATCCACTAGGGGTTCTGCTGAAATATTAAGTCATATTAAAATAGTTGTGCCATATACATTTTCCCCGCCAATTTCCTAAATGTTACATTTTAATCAAATCTATGCTCTGTACTCTTATCAATATACATTATTCATTCGTTACTGCCAGCAGTGATTCTTTACTAGTCATTTTACCCTCAGCACAGCAGTGGCAGAATCACTATACCTTGGAGTTTTGCTCCAAGCTGTTGATGACAGGTGGGGTATAACAAGAACAGATGAGATGCCTTTATGGTTGAGAAACTAGAAGACATAAAACAGAAAAAAAGAACTTCAAAAGACCTTGTAGGAGAAATACAGTATACTCCATGGACATTGAGCTGGGATTTAGTCTCAAAAGTGTATTTGATTCTTCGAGTGTGTAGTATTTTCACATCAGAAACCCTTGCAGGTAATGGCCGGAATAAATAACACGGTCACTCAACTTATGTGTTTTGTAAACTAAATTAAGGTGATTTAAAATTCAGATCTGTCCATCCTCTTTATTCAGGAGTGACCTTAAGAATATGTGTTAGCCTCAATGTGTTACAATATAGCAGTCACATAGTGGGCAAATAATTATAAAATGGGATGATATTGAAAGAGTAATTTAACAAACCTGAATGTTGAGGAGGACATCCAACCAGTCTAATCCGGGGGCACTGGGCTCAGTAGAGTCATCACTAGAATCAACACCACGATAAAAAGCCTGTTGAAAATAGTAATTCGAGAACATGGATCAACACCTCACACTAGTAGCAATTGGTCTATGAAATATATATATTTTTTAGATCTCTATCGCATCGACGTGTTGCAATAGCCACATTATTGGATATGCATCGTGAAGGCTATGACCGTGTAACTTATGGTGTGTAGCAAACGTTAGGCTGATAAGATTGCGAGGCCAGTCGGCCAATGGTCAAACCTCTTAAGTAGCTAGCTAATGACTGTTAGCTTACAAGCTACATTATTCTTGGAACTTAAGCCTGCTACTAACTGGTTACTCGCGACGGTAATAAGTCGCTGGCACGCACGAAAAATGGCCTGGTCCGGTACGCAAGCAAATCAGGCAGCTGCCTTTGCTATCGGATAGCCATAGCGTGCTAGCTAACACCGCACCAAAGCCGGTGAGCGAGTAAACTTAAACGTGACCACGAAGGTGTACTACAAAAGCAGATATTTTTGTCGGCGTCAAAAAATATACAATTGAACAAGCTAAGCATAGCGATAGAGAAAGGTAGCCTCGAATATTTATTTCAAACACCATAGAAAAGTGATTGTAATGGCCTGGACTGAGTAAAAAGCTAACCTATCTAGCTAGCAGATAAGCTAGCTGGCTTGCGAGACAACTGACAACGCCTTGAAAAACATTTGCTAGTTAAATACTACGTTAATGATCGAGTTGCTACACAGATTTATTTCACGATTCAAGCATTTTTCCTATATTCAATTCAATCACAACAGTGCAATTTCAGACCATGTACATTTCTCGTGAATAGTCAAAATTATATTACCTCTCAACGTTGTTAGGTTGTCAATATGGCGGTGCATGAAATCAGGGGCTTAGCAGTAGTATGAAGTTCCATTCCTGCAGGGGGCGCGCTTCCTTCTTCTTCTTCTTCTTAGGATATCAAACACCGACTGTTCCCCCATGAGCTCTTTGCTACCACCAACAGGAATGTACAGGCTTCGGAATTCAATTAAGAAAACTGCATTTAACAACGATGATAATAATGTGCCAGACTAATTTTGATTACTTTTTGAAACACCTTACTTAGCTAGCCATGGCAGTTAGCCCAGGTGGCTACCAGTGGGATACTTGTCCCAAATGAGAAAACCCCCAAGTCTAAAATAAGCTCAGACTACAAGATGCATCTAACAAGTAAATCAAACTGATTTGAACTGTATTCAAAGCTCATATAGTCCATAGTGTCAGACGGTTGGTTACCTGTAAACAAATATTTCTAAACACTCACAGGCAGAATACATTGGGACAATGCAAAGCTGTTGTCCTGTCAATGTCCTCTATGTTCTCTTTGCTGTTCAAATGAAACCCAGAGGCATGGTTCTGTCTGCATCACCGACCATGGGCTTCAAACACCCATAATTAACTCAGAGACAAACAATGTTTGCATTTTTAAATGTCTTGACCAGTTACGACAAAGATATCTCTGTTTTCAAACCCAGCAGATAACCATCCAATTGTCAACAGACAAAACAGCTGTTTTAAGCCATGAATGTAGGTTATTCATCTCCCCTATTCCCACAGTCATGCACGGTTTCCTTCACAAATAACCCGGGACAACAACAACAGTAGTCATTTCCTGTGACATGATATCCCTCTAAGTTGGCAAGGACAGATGAACGGCTTTTGAAGCCCACTGCTCCCTTTGAGTCAAACCAATTCTTGGCCCTGCTTTGGATGCTGTGCATCCTTAGCCAGTCATCTGTGAAGCTTTTGTAGTCTCCAGCCTATGAGAGCTCAGTACTGCTATAAAACGGCCAATCAGAGCTCAAGTAGTATTATAAAACCTTGGAGGCTGACCACCTGGACACCATAGTGGACGTGTGTTGCAACGTCATCCTACAATGAAGCTGTGAGTATCACCTTTACATTTTCTTTTCTTCATTGCGCATATGTATTCACAGCGCATTTCATTGTGTTTGCTTTCCCCTAACCTTTGGCTATTATAATGACAATATTACAACAATTATACGAACTAACTAATAACACACTTATGAGATGTATTACTAAATATGAAGACTTTTGTGAGTAATCAGTTGTTTCTTCCAGCCTCTTGTGTCTTTCCATTCTGGTACATCTGACTGTTTCCTTCACAACACCAGTTCAAGGTACTGCCTCTTTCAAACATGGGATGGCATGTTTCAATGTTAACCTTTTGGATAGGTCTTAATGTGCCTTTAATGTGTGTAGGTTTTCATAATTACAACGAGTCAATATTTCGTTTCAGTAGTAAGACAGTTTACTTGTGTCAAATCCACCATATTCTTCTCTTGTAAGACTATTTGAGTTGTGTAAAAAGAGAATCCAGATAACGCGAAATGTTACATATCCACCCCCTTTTCTTTGATCTTCATCTTTACAGATGCAACTACAACACAGGACAAACCAGTCCCTGAAGATCTTAACGGTTTGTTCCTTAGACGTTTCCTCTCTCCTCGCTGGGTTGAATAAGGGACAAGATACACAGATCTAAACAGGCGGGATTCCACTGCTGAAATCTAACCCATTTAAAACACTCTCATTACACTCATCCCTCATGCATTCCAATCACCTTTTTCAGAGCATGGAAATACCCTTGACCACCCGGACACAACACCAGGTCAGTGAGGATAATACAATTACGGGCAGAGTTAATTTGAGATGAAAAATCTGTTTTGTGTTCCATTTTAAGCCAAACCTCTGTGTGTTTCAGCTAGTACCACAACAACTGCAGAGCAGGAGAAGCCCTTAGGAGGTAGGCAGAAGGTTTAGTACATATATCAACCCATACCTACAGGCTTTCTGTTATGAGTTATATTTGTCATCCCCAACTACTTTCTTCACAGAAATGTCAAAAGCAAAACCAGCCCCGAATGCTGGGTCATCAGACAAGTTTCAGACTAATATTAAACCAATACACAAGGATATTGAGCACCCAATCAAACAATGTGAAAAAAATGTGTCTTCTTTACAGAGACTGTAGATTCAGAGGCAAGATCCAGAGAGAGTGGTAACTCCCACGACTTTACAGGTGGGTATCGAGTTTGGCATCGCCATAATTCAAGGTTACAGGATTAAAATGTTCGCAAATGTTTTTCTGAATTTGTTTCTCAATGTTGAATAGTTGCAGGGCTACACGGAAAGAACTCAGTAGAGAGCAAAGGTGTGTCAAATGTATAATGATTTCATTTGTGTGACTACCAGACAGACAGACTCTCTGTCACACTTCTTCTGGCTCTATTTCTCTCTTCTCTTTCACACGTTTACACTCTTTCACTCTCTCCCCTCCTCCCATCTAAAAGAGGACGGCAATTGAAGACACTTGACGTGTTTCTAATTGTATATTGTGCTCATACATTTCTATAATAATGCCCGACAATTATATTCGATGTGTTTAATTCAATGGGTGAGTTATAACTAATGATTCAATTATTCAAATCAGAAACATGGAGGATGGCTCAAGCAACTACTTCTGCAGGTAGGATCCGACATCTCAGTGTTATTGCATATCAGTCGGTTATGTGCCACTAATATTGAAGCCCACACCTCTGTGTTTTTGTGGTAGTCAATGACAGTGAGGAGACAACAGCTACAGACAAAGATGTAGCTTCTGTCAAACACTCTGCAATGTTGAGAGGTAAGGTGGGGGGCACTGGCAAGTCATGACTCATGAGGTACCTTGTACTCATCCATAGACTAAGGATGTAAAGAAAGTCTCATCCTTCTGTCTTGCCATCTCTCTCTCTTTCTTTCTCTCTTTTTCATTCCCTCTCACACACTCTCTTTTTCTCTCTCCATCTATTTCCCTCCCTCCTTCTCTCTTTTTCTCTCTCTGCCTCTGTCTAAAGACACCGTGAGGCAGGACATGAGCAGCAGAGAGGACGATGTCCTTAGTGACGTGGGCATTTCCAACAAGTCAGCCCATGTGTTGTCACCAGACAAGGTGGACCTCGGCAGCGCCGAACGCAGGGACACCCTGAAGGCCGTCCCCAGAGGGAGAAACGTCACCAACCGCGAGCCCATGGGTCTAAACAGCGAGGGGTCAAAGGTGGCAGACTGCCAGGAGACCAGCTGTGCATCCACAGACCCAAGTGCTGCAGTCAAAGGGCTCCATGTTGCCGTGAATGCCAGTGGGGAGGGCAAAGATCGGCAGGGCCATGAGGGCTCAGAGAGGGAGGCCGTGCCTGGGGACAGTCGCAGACTTGGGGCGAATGCTATGGTGAAGCCAGCCAGAGAGCCACAGGACCCGGACAGTCTAGAGATGGCCCATGGTAGAATTCTTCAAGAAGGATACAGCAGAGATGATCTTGATGGTAGGTCTGTCTCCTGCATTGAGGACAGGTGCCGACAGGGGAAACTTGATCTATGTGATTTCATTTAGCAGATTCTTTGATCCAAAGCAACGTACAGGGGACCTGTGACGTGTTGAACTTCTGTCAAACGTTCTACCACTGAATTATACTCACCCAAACAAACAAAAACATAACAACTGTGTTCGATCCCTCCACAGAAACCTTGGAGTGGATCAGTGCTGAGAGGATCCCAGCAGGTAAGTTCAGGATCTGAGCATACCATCCTAGGAGACACACCCTGGTTTACCTGTAGAACCCAGCTCTCTCCAGACTTCCAAGAGGCCATTGCATGTCATGATACTGGTTTGTGTTTTTGGAATGATGCATTGTAATGTCTCACTGGGAACTCTGTTTGCTATGCTTTAGCGCTTGATCCGATTGTCAGAAGACCCGGCCAGTAGTCTTGTGGTGGACTACGGTGGACTCCTTTGTGCATGCAGTCTCACTTCCCACCAGCAGGGGGCCTCTTTTTTTTTAACCTTCGTCTCCACTGATCGTGGGGCTGCGGACTGCCTTGGAGAGCAGCCAAAAACAGACACATCTGTATGTTCATGCAGAGCAATTTACCATGGCAGTAAACATATTTGATGCTTTTCTGTTTTATTCTGGGTTGGGTGGATTGGCAACTCCACCCTCATCATTGTTTTTGAATAAAGGTATTTAAAATACTATAATTTAATGTGGTACATTTATTGTAATTAGCAAACATTCATGTTTGTTACATTTTGAAACAGTCACATCCAAAGAATGTTTAAACAATCATAATATATAAACAATCATAATATTATGATCAGTGACCTATGCTCTTTTGTAAAGCTCTCTCTTGGAAGTCGCTTTGGATAAAAGCGTCTGCTAAATGAATAAATGTAAATGTAATGTAAATGTAATATTCATGAACGAGTTCTTTAATGTTCAAAATGTGATTGAGTACAACACTGGTGAGTCAGGGCCTGAAACATTTGACTCATGGGAAACAACCAACCAGAATATCTTCTGGGATTTTTTATTTTCTTCTTCTCTAAAATTAATGCTTAGAAGGGATACTGTTTTTCTGTCAGTATGAAAGCCAACAGGGAAACAATATGACCATAATACAACAATATTGTCAAAAGAAAGCAAATGTAAAAAATACATATTCAGTACAATTACATAAGAATGTGAATAATATAAGTATATAGACAGTACAGAAACATACAATACAGATACAAACAGTTCCAATATAAACAATCATGCAGGAATTTCCAATATCCCAAATAACAACACTTTAATGTTAACCTTAAGTTAAATACGATCCTGTACTTTTTACACACAAATAGATGCAGTATGTAAGGTAGACACATATAACTTAGCTCTACATCAGAACAAAAAGCATACTTATAGTACAGACAGATCATTGTAACCTTGTTATTCTCATATTCCAGCCATAAACAATGTCCGAGTATCACTCTTAAGATATCTTATTTCCTGAATGTTTGAAGATCTTCGTATACATTTAATTGGACTCCATGTAACTCCTACAACAGTCAAATGCAGAGTCACATTTATTGGTGTGTATTTGTGTGTGTGTGTATGTGACTGTGTTTGTGTATACCTGTGTCTGTGTCTACCTGGTAAGGAGATTCAGTGATCTCAGCTGACTTCCTCACAGAACTGGAGGTCTTTGCCATTGCTAAGGAGAGAAGGAGCCAATGGGTATTTGGTTATAATAACACACACACACACACAATCACACAATCTCATACACACACACAAACATGCAAACACACACCCAGACACAAACTCACCCTCCTGACGGCTGGCTATGCTCCTCTTCCTCTTGCACACTGTGAAACAGAACACAGAAGCAGCGAGGAAGAGGGTGAGGATGATGTCACAGATGATGATGCCTACCAATGCCCCCGAGTCCAGCTGGTAGCAGTGTCCACATTCTGCACAGACAAAAACATTCTTTCAAAACAGAGCCAAAGATACCAAGAATATGAGATAAGATGTGAAACACACAAGGTATCAACGGGCATATAATGCTTAATGATACCTAGCATGTGACAGAATGTATTTACCTTGCCCTTCTTCTGTAGGGCCTGGAAGTCAGAAGTCAGAAGGTAAAATAAACAAAATGAAAGAAACATGAAGCAAAGGAAGTGCTATATGTTAACCGTGGCCGGACGGACTACACATCACCCAGGATATGCTGTTTCTAGTGAGGCCGAACACAGTTTCCTGTAACTGCATCGAGATCATACTACATAGAGATAAAACATTATGGGTACATGGGAAATGCTATGTAACTCAATTGTGTTATGTACTACTGGTGTAGGTTACTAGAAAGGTACTTTAGAAGAAGGTCAGAAGACCCCAAATGAGAAAAAAACTGCAAAAGGTCCACTTCAAAGAACCCCCCCTTCCACTAGGCTAGTTACGGGCCAGAAAGGGTAGTTGAAGGTTGATTTATCAAAACAAGACAACATGTTAACATTCACTTTACAAGCCTAGAAACCCAATTTCTCCCGTACCAAGTTTCATGTGTGTATTAACTTCACTATACTGTAAGGAAGTGTAACTGCATAGAAGTTTCTATCTATCAACAATGTTGTCAAGATAGATTTTGCTATGTAGTGAAATGGTAGGTGTTGCGGATTTTGTTTTACGCACTAGTACAGAACAACTTCTGAACAACACAACTGACTAAAAACGAATAAAACCTAAACTGCACACAGAATACAGTCGTCGTCAATTACTCAACCCACTCACCAAACATCCCATTCAGAGGAGCGACAATACAAAGGCCCTTGGCCATCTTCAGATTGTTGTTGCTCGGCAGAGAACGAGGCGGATAGAGAGGTGGAATCGATGACTGAATATCTGGTGCTCCCAGTGATGTGCGCCCGGAGAGTCTGAGAAAAGACAGGAAGTCCACCCACTGTGGGAGTGGCCGAGTCAACAGGGTGTCACCTACATCACCCTCTGTGTGTGTGTGTGTGTGTGTGTGTGTGTGTGTGTGTGTGTGTGTGTGTGTGTGTGAGTGTGTGTGTGAGTGAGTAGGAAGAGAAATACTGAATGATGAGGAAGCCAGGGAGTGGTATCAGTGGACTTATTTTCACAAGTATTTTTCTCTTCCTGTTTCTCCACGTCCACCTGGAGCCCAGTTAGACAGCTATGTTGTTGAACCATTTTCTACATCGACCATCCTTAGAGGGGTCAGACCATCTACAAAGCCTGGTTTAGGGTGAGGTTAGGAAATTGTTGCATTGCTACATCCACCAGAGTGAATCTAATAAATATACAGACAGAATCCTTCTATCGAACTTTCACCAAAACAATCGTTATTATGCCAACTAGCTGTTACCAGTTTCTGTCAAAGGGTTACCTTGACACCTACACCAAACAATTTCCTCTCAGACCCTTTCAAATGAATCCTGTGCTTGGCAGAAAATGTTTCAACTGTCACCTCAGAACTGCACCAGCCCAACCTGATGGAACCACAACCCCATGTGAAACGAAAGGACATTGAGAGTAAAACAAACAAAGCACTTTTCTCCCTTTATCTGGAAGGGCATCAGAACGTGTAAAAGCTGATCAAGGAGAAAGACTGTCAATAAGTGATTTAATTGTCTGTGGATGCCTTAGCTGAAAAAATATTCATTTATGATGTGGCAGAGGGGATCGAGCTGGTTGTCCAACCAATCAATTGTCTTAACATCGCATCATAAGTTACATTTTTGCACATGACACTATTTACTACATAGACACTATTTGAAGAACCATAGTGAAGGAAGCAACACTTTAACTAGCAGAGGGCTGCTATCAGAAGAGCCTGCTTCCCTTTTCAGCTTTAGAAAAAGAGAGTATCTATACATCAGCTTTCACCTCCAGCTTATTCTACTGTAATAGGACATGTATCACCACATGACTGAGCTACTCACAGTTTGACTGGCTATTTCCATGTCACTGGCCAAGACAAAGGATTTCTGAGAAGTAACAAAGAGGCTGAGCTTAAGGCCTCAGAGTGTGAGAGGTTTGATCAGATTAGATAGAGGAAAGAAAGAAAAATGGGTCAGTCTAAACCGCCAGGACAGATATCTATCTAGGCCAAAATACACTGCTAATGACTTATTTGCAAAATGTTGAGATAATGTAACTCTGTGTGTGTGTGTGTGTGTGTGGTAGAACTGACCACCAGTGTACAGACTACATTTACAAACATTTTTTTTCTCCTGTTACGTGAACTGGAAGAATGTTTCACCAGCAGGTGGCAGTGAATGACAGTTGGTAAATGACGAAGTGTCATTTTCTGATGGCGAGTTTCCACTGTTTAACTGGAGTTGTGGATTTCCGTGAATTTACATAAAAGAAGTGAACATTTTACACAATGTTTTTAGTTATTCATCTATTTGTATTTGTTTTGATATAAGTTGTAATAAATTAAACAATCAACTATTACAAGTTTAGTTTATTTGCGTCTCTCCGGTGCAGGCTTCTTTGCACTGGCTTCCTGTCAATTTCAGAGTAGGCCTACAATACAAAGTCTTGCTAGTGGTGTTTAAAGGTTTACATGGTCTTTCTCCACTGTATATTTCCAGTCTGTTGCAGAGTTATCAAGCTGCTAGATCCTTAGGATTGGCACAGAGTCTCTTTTAAAATGTCCCTAAACCCAGATTAAAAACCTAAAGAGATTGTGATTTGGTTGTGGCAGACCCTCCCCGCTGGCATAGCCTCCCACTACAAATTAAAGCACCATACTCAATTGATTTTTTTTGTAATCTATGCTGTTGACGCATCTATTCTCTTTTGCTTGTGCGTGTCCTTTGATGCATGGAGATCCCAATGTGATGCTTTTGATGAACTCTGTGCTCTGTGCATCTGTGATTGTTTGCTTGTGGCGATCTGGGGATGTACTGCTCTTTGGTCAGTGTGTGATGTTTTTAAATGTGCTATATGAATAAATGTTGATTTATTGAATTATCATATTACAGTGAGAGTACATTTGCACAAAAATGTATTTATATATATATTTCATATTAATTTATGAAACATGGTTTCACCCCCCCCCCCCACACACACACACACACACACACACACACACACACAGACAAAAACAGAAAAACATACAACAAATAAAAATGGTTTTACAGGTACAATGTTTTATAAAATCCCACAACCCTCATTGATAACATATTCTAGGTCCAAGTTAGCAAACGTTATCAATGGGAAGTATCTGGGCTGGAATCGAACACCTGATCATGCCTATGCATAGTGCAAATACAGAATATATTTACAATCCAAAAAGTTCAATACTGGTTAAGAGCTGCCTGAAAGAAATACATGCTTTCACATATAAATACAAATTGTACAATTGTTGCGCATTTAACTCATCATCCAGTATCATGGAGATGTGAAACCTTAGGGTATGTCGGATTCTCAGGGGAACGTTATGTCTTGCAGTTTGCCCTGACATTCATGTAGATCTTGTCAGCTGAAAGGAGAAAGAAAGATGGGAATAAACAAAAGGTAAAGCAAGAGAGAGAAAGAGACAGACGGAGAAACAGAGAAAGGAGATTGTGCCGAGTTCGAGAGACACTGTTTATTTAAACCTGTGTTAAAGGCAGGATAGGCAAGGATTTTTGAGGGGGTTGTACAAACCTGGCAACTTTAGCTTGAGTGTGAAAGTATTCAAACCAAATTATTCCACTCCCCCAAAACACATGAACCCGCTGCCTGACTACTGCCGACAGACAGGCCGATAGACAGACAGGCCGATAGACAGACAGGCCGATAGACAGACAGGCCGATAGACAGACAGGCCGATAGACAGACAGGCCGATAGACAGACAGGCCGATAGACAGACAGGCCGATAGACAGACAGGCCGATAGACAGACAGGCCGATAGACAGACAGGCCGATAGACAGACAGGCCGATAGACAGACAGGCCGATAGACAGACAGGCCGATAGACAGACAGGCCGATAGACAGACAGGCCGATAGACAGACAGGCCGATAGACAGACAAATAGCCCGTCCAATCACTGCATTTGGTACACATGCCGTTCAATCATTAATGCGGGTTCTACCTTAATAATTGGTTGTGTTGATTACAGTTCTGCAACGTCCACAGATATCAAAGTGATTTTATTTTGATGTATTGGTTGCTATCAGGATGTGAAGTTTATTTCAGCAAATGTGACAAACGTTAATATTCAACAACATGACAACCACATGACAACAATCTAGGGAAAGGGGAAGTAATATCTTGACTAGGAGGGATTTGATGAGTAACTAAACAAGCTTCAACCTGCACCTTCCGCTTTTCCCTTCCTCCTCCGGCTGGCACAATGGTAGGTGACCAAGACAATGGCTAGGGTCAAGAGCACATCTGCAATGATGATGCCAGCCATGGTGCCAGGCTCAATCCTGTAGCAGGACGCATTTGTTTCTAGAAAAAAAACAATGCAAGATGAGAGAGACATGAGAGAGCTGGCGTGGGCAGGGGTGAGCAGGATGTAAGTTAATCAGAAGATCAGAAAATGTTGGTATAAGGTTTTCAGGCTTAAACACAGTCCATGAGACTAACATTCCTGCCTGTACACATTACTTATTGAAAGACTGATTTATTCTTCGTTTTCAGTGTTGTTGCTATGGTATTATTGTAGGTAGACCTACCTTCACCAGCCACAGTTACCTCTGAAGAAAGAAAGGTGCAATATAAAAGTGTTATTGTGAAGGGTTAGTGAGAGGCGTCCATGTAACACCCATCCAAAAAGCAGTTCAGTTTCCGTTAACTTTTGTGGTCTAACTTTCCTGTTCCCCCCTTGCACTTTGCACACACACACGCACACACTAATACACTATTGTATAAAATACATACCACAAAAGCAAAGGGTGAGAAACATCAGCAGTATGTGGTAGACCATTGTCTGTATATAATTCGGAAAAATATTCAGTTAATCAATTAATGATTCATTTCACAGTACCCATTTGTTTGTAGACCCCTCTGTACATGACAATGTTAACGTGATCACTCACATAAAGCAATTCTATATTAAAGTAAGACATTATGATTTGGTATGGATCAGGACAATAACACATTGTTTTACATGAGATTGACACCCCAAATGTCACCTCTATGAGTCATGTTGACCGTGTATGAATGTGTGATATAGGAACTTTTCCATCTGATCTAAGAACATGGAAAACACTGAGAGATAAATAATATACAATAGGAATAACAGATAATAAAATGCTTGTATTATTAAGTCTATGTGATTAATAATAATAATGTAAATGTATTAAACAGCAATCACATTTCCTCACTGATTTACAACATTTATATGGGTAAAGTGAGGCGAAATTGGAACACGTTTGCCGAAGTTTTTTGTTAAGTTGCTAGTTAAAAACAATCCTTTTTACACAAGAATAAATACATGAAAGATATAAAATATATTCACATAGAGTACATATCGTGCATATATATATATAGAAATATACAGTATATCTATATGTATAAATGTATTAAGGTATTTATATGAGAAGATTTGTTTGTCTTAGCCAAGGCATGTTCCCAAACAGTGTATTCAAGCTTTACCTTATATAAAGCCCAAACCTCGATAAATAGTGAACAGAATCTTCTTACCTGAATGTAATTTTCGTGTTTGCTCAGACTTCCTTGTTACACAGATGTTTTCCTATAAATGACTGGCGTAACTCTTTGTTTCTAATCCCTCCCATGAAGAACCAGAGAGATTTCTGCCACAAACACAATCAGCACACGTGTGTTTGAACACTCAGTTATACCTGTCATATTACTTTGTCTAATTACATTAATACTTACAAATCAGTAGGCCTTCATTGAATGAAATGTATTTAGTATTTAATCTGAGTATTTTGCTGTACTATTAAAAGTACATAAAGGTGTGTAGTCTTGTGAGAGGTAGTGTTGAACACCCCCACAGTTCAGTCAGTGTGGAGTGAGGATATTGCTGCCACCTTGTGTTCCTCATAAATTGTTCACTTTTTAAATTTACCAAGTTTTCCACCACCACTTCCCAACCAGGGATACATTTTGAAGTTCATTACCTTAGAGGAATGTACGAGTAGGTGAAGAAAGTCTAGGCCTACCTATCATGAAATTAGCGGATCACCTGCCATGTCACTGCTTATTTATATTAACCTAGCCTTCTTAACCTTAATTCAAAAAGATAGGTTGAGTGGAGGAAATGTTTTCTCTCAATGATCGTTATCTGGTTTTAATTTGCAACGTGTTCAGATGTTAAAAACGTCCGTGTACAGATGTCAAATTTTGTTGCCTGTACACGTCAAAATGTGTTTGTACACGGACGTTGAATTTCGGGTTTTGGCACATATGGCGCTCCATATAAGCACGAAGTATACCGAGACCTTTAAGACGTTTGGACCATCTACGCTTCCATGCTATCGGTTGGAGACAACATACCCTCCCCTTTATGATGCTGGGACCAACGTATCCACCGCCTTTTTGACAGTGTCTGCGTTGGGCTGTATGTACGCCTACTTTGTGATCATGTGGGCGTAGCTATCATGTTTCTTACACGCACATTAGGTGCGTTCGACATGGACTGCGGCTGCATGAAACGACCGGCGAGAGTAGCCGCTTGCAGTCGGGGAGGAGTTGAAAACGGCTCTGTGAAGTCGGACATTCCAGCTTCTTGTGGTTTGCTGCGTTGACGTCAGTCATGGCCGATTAAGCGCTGTTTGCTAACTTTATTTCATTTATAATTAAACTTAGTCTTTCGGTTAGGCTTGTGAAGAGGCGGACTAAAACCCTTCTTCAACAAATTTTTATTTCAATTAAACTGTTTGGTCCGGATTTGAGCGTTGGCGAAACTGAAGGTGTCAGAATAATTACAAAACACGTGTCAAAGTTGTCGTGTGTGAGTCTGGACAATCATGAAATAGCTGTGTCATCATTAGAACCTGTGCAGTTGCTCTTGAGAAAATATGCTTGGCTACACAGCCGGCAGTTCTCGAATCGATCTCACGGTACTTTGATGGCTACGTCACAGTGACCTAGCCTCGGCGCCGTCTCAAGTCGGACAAAAGGTCTAACCAAAATTCACTGTTTCAAGTCAGCTGCCTGCAGTCGGCTAGCCTGACTTTGCCGACCTACGTACTTACTCTCAATTTGGATTTTTCTTCTGTACTCGGTCTGGACGTTCAGTAGGTAAGTCAGATTCTGCAGGTTACTTTTTAACCGGCCAATCAGCGAACAGAGGGAGTGGCTGAGAACGATGACGTTGATGTTATGCGCTACTTTGTGTTTTAGTTCCGTAATATATTCTGTAATATATATATATTCCGTAATGTATATAATTATATATATCTTATATTCTACTTTATTGTATATTCTATTTTATTTTAATTGTATTCCACTTAGTACTGCTAGTTTATGTATCCTTAGTACAGTTAGACCACATATTTAAATTTAAGATTCCTATATGTTTACTGTATGCACCTTCCTGCCAAATTAAATTCCTTGTCTGTGCAAACTTTCATGGCGAATAAATCCCATTCTGATTCTGATTCTGATAATGGCGGCAGAGAAAGATGTGAGTCAAGCCATTCAGTCCGTTGTGGCAACCCTGCCGAATATCCAACAGCTAAAGCCGGAGCAAGAACAAGTTTTGCTGAAATATGTTGGTGGCCATGATGTTGTGGCCCTCCTCCCCATGGGGTTCAGGAAAAGTGTGATTTTCCAGCTACGGCAGCTAGCTCTGTTACAGTAGTGGTGAAGGAATTGGCTAAGGTGAACGCTAGCGATTGGTTATAGCAGATCAGAGTGGCTCTGGGCAGATCCAATAGTTTTAAACTTCAACAGAGTACCCGCCTACAAGGAAGTCAACGCTCGTCAATGGAGCGAGGCCAGACTCTCTGTACAAATGAAATGTACGAGAGTCTGGTTAGGACCAGGCTAGCAGCCGGCTGCAGCGCTGCATGAAGTCAGTCCATGTCGAACGGACCTATTGTGATTTAGTATTTGGGACAGTTCATTTGTGTGGTGGAGATCAACTTGTGGGCAAGTGTATGGGTGGGACCCCGATTGCGTGGCTCCACCACCCGATGTACTGCGCAGGCTCCAAATTGATGTCACCAGCGCAAGGTGCATGGCAGCACCCGTATCCAGGAAATTTTGGCTTCATTTTTGTACAGTGGGCAGAAGTAGAGACGCATCATCCATTCTTTTACAGTCATTGGTTTGGTCAAAGCCATGATTCTGGGTTTAGTTAATCTTCCCTGATATAGCTAATACAGTGTGCTTGTTCGGCAGATGTGACCCTACGCAGACCCGTTTGACATTGAAGCTTAAACTAGGCTTTAAGACTGCCAAATGTGTCTCTTAACATCAACGCTACATTTCAAGTTTAGACACATATGGCTTTCCATAGTAGTTACGCACGCCTCCCGAAGGATAGAACGCCACCCCACTACGAACAAGAACCCTGGGACCGGGGGCCTATTCAATAAAGGCCGCTCAATAAAGCTAGACTTAAAGTCCTAAACCAGACTTGAATAAGTTTAATTAGTCAAGCGGGGCTTAAGCGGTTCCATAAAGGCCGATTTCAGCTCACGCAGTCGTACTAATTCAAGTCAGATTTACGTCGTCAAGCTAATTGCGCGTGCACCCTATTTTTTAACAGCCCGAGAGGTAAAACATGGATCATACGATCCACCACGGCAAATGCAATGCACACGGCCACATGACTTCTTCCAGAAAGAACGTCCCCTTTAAATCGTGTACAATGACAGCTCCCTCATCCACCGCTTCAATCAAAGTAAAATGACACGCCATGATTGACGTTGTGAAAGTAGACCTTTGTTGATTAAAAAATACCCTCTAAACGAATCTAAATTTACTTTTTTGACATTGTTTAAAATAAATAGCCTACTATTAATTAAAACATTATCCAGTAGCCTAGTGCTAACTTTTTAACATGGGTTTTGTGTCGGGGAAATGGAGGGCGGATTTAGGTTCGTTTTGCAATTGTAGGCTAGGCCTACTGTTAACAATTATATTGCTATGATAAATATACTCGGATAATTTAGATTGAGATGTAGGCCTATGCCTGATGCCTAAACAAACTAACATCCATATATTTAACGGCTATGGTGCGTAGCCTATCAAAGCATTGTTCATCACTGTTTAATGCATTAGGCTACATGTTGTAGCCTATGTAGGCTATTTACGTTGATTTTCTATCAATGTTGAACTGATGAGAATAAGAAAATGAGAATATACGTGGTAAATCATCGTCTTCCCGTTGGGTCAGTGTTGCAGGAATGTCTGGTTAAGCACCAAGTCACGCTAAGCCCTAGAGTTAGTCTGACCCTGACCAGACTAGTTTCGTAGCCTAAGTTGCCATAGTAACCAAGTTCGAACTACGTTGAGCTAGCTTTATGGAACCGAATGAACAAGAAATGAGTCCGACTAACTGACATAAGTCTGGTTTATTCGGTAAACTCGCTTTATGGAACAGGCCTCAGGAATTTCTTTTAAAATAGTATCTTCTGGTGTACATGCAGGCCTACATGAGAATATGATAAATGTTTGCAGTGGACGTATTTACACCAGGGAATTGGCAAAATAATGTTGGGTAGAAAGTGAAATGTTCATGCCATGATGGGACCTTTAAGGCGTCATTATAGATTGTTGACATGTTGGAAAAGATGGCGTGGTCCGTTTCGCGCTCTCGCTTGCATCTCTGTGCCACTGAGCACTTTCCATAGATATGAACGGGGACGCCATTTTTAAAGACCTTCGGAGAGTCAAATCAGAGAATGTCTCTAGTCAAGTTGTAGGGTGATTTCAGGTAATGTGGGACACTTTTTGGTAGAGGCTCCAGTAGACTTACAAAATAACTGTTAACTCGCCCCAGTGGTGTTTTTGTAAATAGTTTTAGGGCTTAGGAACATTTTCATGCTGGAATGAAATGGGAATACACAATATTTTAGAAGCTACACACTTTCAAACATAACATGATCCCCTCTCTCACTCAGGCAGCATTTTCAGGTAATGTGGGACAGCTTGTCTGGTAAAGTGGGACAGTCATTGTCTTTCGGCCTAGTCTGCTGATATAATAATTATTAGTTTATATACAACACTGCTAGGTGCAAGGGTGTGGCAAGATTCATTTAGTTGTGGGGGTTGACTTATACAATAGGCATAAAGTGTAACTGATGTAAACCTTAGTGATCTGCAGTCTATGTGCTAGCTAGCTAGTCCCGCTGCGTTAACATTTTGTTGGACTACCGTTTGCGGTCACGCTTACAAGTCTGAAAGCGCTGGTTCAATGACAGTGTAAGTTGTTATTTAGTTGGGAACTTAAGTGCAGTATGATGCAATGGTATAAAACATTTGACAACTGTCGATTTAAATTACTTTTATAGCATAAACACAGCATTACTAGATGTCCCACTTTACCTTAAAAATGCTGTCCCACATTAACTGTTTTTTTTCTTCTAATAAAGCATTATTTTACAAATGTTTGTGTGTGTTTCAATCATTGGTTAAACCCCTTCAATATGCTGCAATAGTATTCATTGTAACTTCATTTAAATTCCTTTGCCAGCCTTATCATTGAGAAATATGTCTTATACCTCTGAACTTTCGATGCGTTTTTTCTGTATAGACCACTTGTCAAGCCAGATCACGCCTACTCTGATGATGTCAGACAAATAAAAACCACTGCATAGTGACTAGAAGTGTTGTATTTACGAGTCAAGATCAGCTCTGGTGATTGGATGTCAGTTTTGCACATATTAAATCATCAAAATGCATAACTGTCCCACTTCACCTGATGTCCCTCATTACCTGAACTCACCCTATAGGTCTAGGGTAGGCCTACATGAAGTTGATCTTTTTAGCGATTTTTCACGATGACAGCAGAGGGCGCAACAAGCTTTGAAAGTTACAATGTGCTGTAGTATCAAGCAATCTATATTCCGCGTGAATGAACAACATACAAAGTATTTAATTATTCTACATTTAATTAAAGGCTATTCTTTTCTATATAGACTAGACTGTAGTCATAAGTAGCTAAACCGGAGATAAACTTGGCAAAAAAGGCTAAAACTAAGGGCTACATTTTGACACCATTGAATTGCACATTTGGTACAACCAAAATAAGTAACAATCTTCTAAGGGGACTTATTTTGTTCATCAATTTTGTTGTTACTTTTTCTGTTTTAATTTCTTTTCAATAGGGCTACAATTGATGCTTCAGGGCGACCATATGTCGCATTACCAGCAAAATCACTCCAACACAAACTCGACTGCGTATTTCATCACCTCGCAGCGGAACCCCAGAGTTTGTCCGTTCTGTCATACGGAGGCGAGGGGCGGTACCTTATGACGTGTTATGTGTACAAAGAGAAAAGGACGAGAATTTAACACATTGACGGAGATCAGGTAGTTTACAGTGTTCATATCGGACTCCAGAGATAAAGATTCACTAGAAACTCCGACGTTCTTGGTTAAGCCGAGCCGATAAACTTCTGATTTAAGAGAAAAAGGGATTCTGACATGCACTGGCAGAAATGTAAGTAACATTTAGAATTATATTATGTTGTGAATGTTGACATATCATGCATCTAATATACAGTTTGTAGTAGCCCTATTATGACTATCAGGCTATATCTATGTAGGCTAAGCTTGTGTTTTTTGAACTAGCAATGTTCCCATCTCAAATGCGGATAAAATCGGAAAATAGTTAAAGCTACACTATTTACAGTAGGCAAGTGCTTCTGTTGAATTTTTACTTTAACTCAAATATGGGGACACCCTTTAACCCACCCACCCCCCGTCGCCCCTCTTTAGTTGATTTCAGTTCCAGTTTTACTAATATGAATTAAGATGAAGCGTGAATGGGGGACCCTGGTAGTAATGACTTTGAGTACACTGCCTCGCGTAGCTTATCGCTCACTTTTACCTTAATGTTACGCGCTGTTCATTGCCAAGCATCTTGTCGACATTCTTAATATGGGGACCACCTCATTAGCCTATGCTTTCCATTGTAAACGTTATAAACGGCACATGTTGCCTTTTAAATAGCCTACAGAACTCGTATAAAATGTAATAGCATAAAAGCTGTCAGCAGTGGGCTGACATTAGACTAGTCATAAATTGAGGAAGTTTGCTGTTTTTTGTTCATCGAAATTGAACCGACGCCGAAAGGTCGTAGGAATCCCCACCGCCCACGAGCGTGACTCAATGTCCAGGGGTTTCCGTAATTTAAATATTACATCAACCCTGATCAGACAGGGTATCCCAGCGCTGTTATTAAGCCTGGTGGTCTATTCCTTATCTCTCACTGAGACTGACACTGTTTTGTGGATAACGATACTATGCCAAATAACGTAGTTAAATAATTAAAAGTAAAACAAAAAAACAGTTGTTACATATCCTAGATGAAATGTAGGCTGAAGTAAAACTGCAACCATTTTATTGTACATTCTCCATGTTGGTAAGTGTGACATATTAGTACACCTAGACAGTCCACTACATACAGAACATAATATCATGATATGTCTGTTGTGATAGGGTTTTTCTTCCTCCTTCATACACCACTGGTTATGAATTTGCATACATTTCTTTTCGAGCTGTGCAGCTGCTCTCGACTCGCTCCAGCAAACAGAGCCTGTGTGGCAAGGTTTATCTCTGGCCAGAGAAGGATTCTCTCCGTTGGAATCATGCACCCACGCTGCAAAGGAGACAGAGAAATGACGTGGGGACATGTTTATGAGACCCCTTTGCGGGTGACAAACGTTCATGCCCCTTGTTATAATGTGAGAACAGAATGAACAGTATGAGAATATTGTGAACCGTAATACTCAAACTAAGTATGGTTTCATTCACGTCATATACTCACTTTCTTAGACAGGCTTCAGTCTTGACCCTTGGCCTTTGATAGGACAAGAGCATCATGAATTTTATTTATTTGAAATGCACATGAAATGGACCTTTTCTACAGAAACTCTTTGGTATCTCCCGCAGTGTCTGTACACTTTGTTTCAAGATTTGTGCAGCGTTTAAAGTGCAGTGGGAAATAAGGAAGAGTAAAATGAGGAAAGGCAAGGATAAAGAATGAACACTAAGGTATTTTATCAGAGAAGGACGTGAATGGTAACTGTGAATTTCCAGAATTGCAGAACAATCTCGGTTCCTTCTTCCTAACTCATTTTCTCTGTGTTGGTTACATTTTACTGCTGAGATACTGAAAGCTCTTTTGTAAACGAAAAGTGAAAACAGAAATGAGCCTCTGGTAATTTTGATCACCATTTAAAGTCCTTGTGAAAGGTCTACTGTGACATAACTTCATTAAAACAGACAGTGATGTATGTGTCTAAAATCCCCTTTTGCAGTATCGTTAACAGAAAACCTTATGGGAGATAGGTGATGAGAAAAGGTCTTACTCAGTAACCACACAGAGCAGGGGTGAATCAGTGCAACTCTTCACCATCAGTTAGTGACACATAGGTTAGCTCCAGAGGCCCTGGGTTAAGGTTTCTTGTCTCCTTTAGTATGTCATCGTAGGCAGTTCTCATCACTCAAATTCAGAGCGGCGACTTCCGCGTCGACGTAACGTGCCCTTAGCACACAGGAAGGAACGTGTTGCGGTTTGTGTGGCTTGTCAGCGTAACGGAGCCAGACGAGAGTGAGTCATAGGAAATGTGTAGTGGCAATCCCTCCAATACCAGGGCTTCTACAGAACCTGTGTGGTGGACCTGGCCTTGTGGTCTCTGTTCCTAATGGAAGAGGTTCCTCATACCTTGATCTGCACAACTTTCTGTTCGTTGGGTGGAAATGTAATTTGATCTTTCATGTGTAGGGTAAAGACTTTGAGGAAATGTAGCTAACCTGCTTTGCCACACACCTTATCAGCTGGAAACCCTATGTGTTTATCATGCACCGCTCTTTCCTATTTTCTGCTTTTTCCTTTTTCTGTTAAATCGAGGAACATTTTCATGAAAAATGACACATATTAAACAGATGACATGAGAGGGAAAGGATCAAAAGACTAAAGTGTAAAGAGAAGACTCACTGAGTTTGCAATATCATCTCAGAAGCATAATCATTCTTATTAGAATACTTTTTACATAACACACTTGATCAAAACCAAGTACCCACAAATCTGGTGGATATTAATGAACTGTTGCAGTGAAGAACACATTTCACAGTTCGCCAATTGTTCAAACAGATTTCCTTTTACATCACTGGCCATTATTTTGCATCGCGCCTGTCTCTCACTCTCTGTTTCTACCACCACCGCCACTGCCTGACTTTTGGTTCAGAGGTAAACCAGCTGACTCGCGCTGCGCTTTTCGCTTTTCTCTGACAGCGTCAAAGGAGAAGCCGTGTTATTCTCTGCCCACTGTAAAGAAACTCCTGGAGCAGAAAAGAAAGCGTGAGACAGCCTCAGGATCGCCCTCCGCAGCAACAACTAGTCCTGCTCCACCCAACATTGGCCAGGTAAAACACCCGCACACACAGGGGCACTTATATCTCTGAATTGAGTACTGACTAACATTCACTCTCTGAGTGAACTGCTCACAAAACTGCTCTATAATGAATCCAATCATTCCGGTCAGCAGGTTTCCACTTCCGAGCTGTCGACGTCTACAGGTCAGTGATAGAACAACAACGAGACCCACCTCAAACTCAAACCTGGGACATCCAGCTGAACAGAACGTCCTGACCTTGTCATGGTTGTGAGTGTTTACGACAGATGGTGGTTTGTCATTCCCCTGTTCCTTCCAGGTGCCTGCAACAGCTTCTCAGACATGCCGGTGAGCTACTGTGAGACCTGGGAAGCGGTGTGTGCTCACCCAGGCCCCTCTGCAGTCCTGGAGAATCCCTTTGCCTCCATGGGGACGAGTTCTTACTCCAACCAGACAGGACTGGAGGACTCCAGCCAGGCCTCAGCCTACAGTCTCCCCATGGTATCTGCCTACAGCCCTCAGCCCATCCAGCAGAGTGGGCCGCTGTATCCAGACAGCCTGGGCCATCCGTTCCATGTGAGAAACACCTCAAACCATTTATTGGTGATGAAAATGAAACTTACGTCTCCAGCCCACTCGCTGGGGTTTGTCTCGTGCCTTCTTAGGCAGTCGAAGGTTTGACTTTTAACCTGTTGTCTCCCCAGCTGGAGTGTCCTGTCTCTGATGCTGGGCCTAGTCTGGTGTCTTCCAGCCTTTGGTTGTCTGGGGCCGGGGCCGGGGCCCAGGGACCCACCTTGAACCCCTATCCCCGCCAGCTGGCTGTTGAAAGGCAGATGGACATCAATATGCTGAGAGAGGCCAGGGCTTTCTTTCAAGAGAGGGATTACAGCTGGCACCCTGATGAAGATGGAGATACGTAAGTATGTGTGTCTGTGGGTGTGTTTGCTGTGTATCCTTGTGTGTCTACACTGTGTGTGTGTGTGTCTGTGCACAGTAAGTTTAGTCATTGCAATTCGGGGTCTTTGGGCAGCCACCTTTTTGTTGCTATATTCTATACAACAACAAGGACCTATGACTAACCCTGAAAAAAGACACTGAAAAGAGAAATGGTGAAATTGGTCATGGGGCTTTACACGGTCTGTAGGAGTGAACTGGAACTAGTGTCTCATGTGTGCTTGTTTTGTCAGGATTCTGCACATCTACACAGCCAAGGGGCTCAGGGAGTATGCCTTCGCTGCTGCAGAGAAGCTGAGAGATCTTGGGACACTGGACACTAAAGAGCACAAGGGCAAGGTACAGCACTAGTTACTATAACTTCAGGTGCACATACAGCAGCCTTTGAGGAGAGCAGCTCACCCTTTATACAGCACAAAATACACTGCCCGTGCATTGGCCTTCACTGCCCGTGCATTGGCCTTCACTGCCCGTGCATTGGCCTTCACTGCCCGTGCATTGGCCTTCACTGCCCGTGCATTGGCCTTCACTGCCCGTGCATTGGCCTTCACTGCCCGTGCATTGGCCTTCACTGCCCGTGCATTGGCCTTCTCACTGTAAAATAGCCATCAAATAGAGACATTTATCTTCCTGTTTCCCAGACTGCATTGCTGGTGGCGGTGACGGCGGACCAGCCAGAAATCGTGCAGGACCTGCTGTTTCTTGGAGCGGATATCAATGCCTGCGATGTCAAAGGTCAAACTGCTCTTCATCTGGCTGCAACCTATGGCTATCCCAGGATCCTGCAGGTGAGACTGTTAGTTTGGCCTCAGTACAGACGGTCTACATCTGAATGTTCTGAATGGAGCCTATTGATTTGGAATAGGTCTGTGACACGAAGACTTCAATCCCTTAAATCTTTGGATCTATGTTATAGGTTATCCTCTCCTCCGGACCTGGAGTGAACCTGGAAGCCAGGAATTTTGAAGGTAACAGCTTGCAAGCAGGTGTTCTGTTTTGGTCTTCATTATAAATATTACTAACTTAGCTTTGGGAGATTAGATTGAATTGGCAATACTCTACTATGTTTTAACTGTTTTGTACTTCCAATGAGGCCTATAAAGAGATCAATAGAAATAAAGAAAACGAGACTGTAGAAAATCATTGATCCCAGAGGACCAAATCCACCTTTACACAGCAACACAGCAAAGGAAAACTCCCAGAAATGCACCTGCCGTTAACCCGTGGGTCCTCCTGCTCTCCTGCTCCCTCCCTCCCTCCCTGTCGCAGGCTTGACTCCCCTTCACTGTGCTGCTATCTCCCACGGAGCCACCGTGAAGGCTCTGTCTTCCGCGGGCCTGGCCGATGCCAGCCTCAACGCCACTGCTGACGACAAGCTCTCCTGCCTCCAGATGCTGCTCAGTGCCGGAGCCATCATTACCAGCCAGGTAGAGCGCCCCCCTCTGAGCACGACTGGTGCTTTTACCATCAAGACTCCTGACGGGTGTCAGCACGAGCAAGCGAATGTGAAACGAATGACTCACTGTTTCTCAGACTCCCTTCTCACTTGTTCTCACTGCTCTGAAACGTTTCGTTCTTTGTTCTTTGAGGGGCACCTCGGGGCGTTGCAGTTTCATTATGTTTTGTTCACGGCGTTCTTCCTCCGTTTCCAGGAAATCAAAAGCAGCAAGACTGTCCTGCACCTGTCCGTCAAGGAGGGAAACATCCATCTGGTTCGCTACCTGCTGAGGATCCGCCTGTCCAACATGAAGGACTTTGTCAACATGAAGGTGAACTACCTCAGATCAACTGTGTCACTGTATGGGGTTGACGTGTGTGTGTGTGTGTGTGTGTGAGTGCAGGCGTGTGCGTGTGTGTCGGTGTGTGTGTGTAGACGTGTGTTTGAGCGCCAGTCAACGTCCCTCTGGCTTTCCTCCAGGCCCACGGTCACACCGCGCTACACATGGCGGCTGGTCTCCATGGAAACCCCCATCAGGAAGAGATGCTGAGGCTGCTGCTGAGCAAAGGGGCGGACCCGAGCATCCGCAACCTGGAGAACGACCAGCCCGCTCACCTGCTGCAGAGTGGCCCTCGCGGTGACCAGGTGAGTCGTCTAAATCAAGACGTCGGCCAGTCACGTTGCTAACCCTCCTGTACCCTGATCAGTGGCACAGAAGGGAAATAGCACTGACGTCTGACCAGTTAGTCTCTTAGTTACTGAGTGGATCTACAGGTTCAGGTGTGTTGGTTCACAGCCACCCTCACCTGTAGCTACTGTGTGTGCGCTCGGATTCTTCATGACTTTCTCCTCTTTCCAGCTCAAGCTCATTCTGAAGAAGCGAAGTGCTTCCACCCGTCGACGTGTAATGTCCTTACAGGACCAAGAGTGACTGGGACCACTGTCCCCATGTATCCCCCCCCCCCCGTGACAGTGCCGGTCAGGATGTAAGCCATTGTACAGCTAATATTTAGTTTAATATTTGATTATTTTCCAATTTGCTTACATTGCATCAAAGGTAGGGTTTACAGACAAGTTTCCCTCCAATAGCTTTATCCTGACAGCAGTGTGTTCAAGGGGAAGGGATTTTTAAGTATCTTCTTGTGAGGATATCTGGTTTTCTTTTTCAGAGAGCCAGAATGACATGCTTTTGTTATCAGTATCGGTCATTGTATTATTTTTCCAGAGTTGTTTTTTCTTCCTCAGTATAACTTCAATGTGATGATGTGTACTTTCGATTTCAAAGCTATTCTTAGTCTCTACATTTTTGGCATGTTGCTACACTGACCTAATCTCATAACCTGATCCAGTTTTTTAAAATGGTTACATAAATAAACCTGCAGAGAATTGATCAATCCAGTAGACATGCAGAAACACCTAGCTTCAGTTTTCCCAGGTATTTATCTGCACGTACATCTTTCGTGTAAGTCGGGGTAATTGTTTCAACAAATGATATAAAGGAATAAATGAATAAAAAGACAGAATGATAAGGTAGATTGTGAACCCCATGATCAGACTCTTTCTCAGATCATAGCTGATTTCCATGAAATAGTTTCTATAGGGTCAGCCCCAACACCTACTTAATCCCCTTAAAACTTCCCACCTTGAGGAGAAATCATATTGATTCATTGAATGGTGGTTTTGATTTCAGTAAGCTTTAGTGCTTATATTAAGCATGCGTTTTTTTTGTCATTTATAACTCAACTCTTTTACTCTTGGTAAATGTTTTTTCATTTTACTATGTGAAGTGAATGTGTAGTATTTATTATCTTGGGCATTATACGGTACAGAGGCGTGATTTGTTATAATAGATATTTTCCAGAGAGAGTCATGTATTATCTTCTCTATTTGATTGTTTTTGATCAACATAGATAACTGAAACATACTATTATGGTAGATATGCATCATACTAAATGATAATATGAAATACCACTTAATTCCAAAGATAGACATCCATGGTACCATTGGTACTACGAAAGTCTTGCTTATATGGCTTTTCCCCTGTTTTTCATGTCATAGTATGTCTGAGTCACCGACTAGATGTGACACACATATCAGATCACGGTGCTTCAAGTCACCCATGTGTCAACAGGCAGTTTGAATGTTCTTTCACTTGTGTCAGTTCTACCTCTAAATGACTGTTAAGAATCACTGAACTGACTGTTTGTGACAATGGCACGCTGCTTATGATGTCACTGAATTTAGTTTGTCTAAGCAAAACCACTGTCAATAAACATATGATTTCAGTAGTGTGGTCTCTGGTTTTGTGTTTATTTCACTCCAGCCCTCCTGTTTGGCCTGGATAGTGCCATCTGTAATTATAGTAATTAAGAATGTACTCATTGTAAAAGACAAGGCAAAATAATGACGAGAAAACTGCCAAACATTTTCACTACTCTGCAACAGGATGTTACAAAGACACATTAAAGAGATGGCATGAAAACAACTTTATTGAAGGAAGCTCCTCGAACATGCTATTTCATATTTATTGCAGCATCTGTTTCATTTGGTTGTGTGTGTCTTTTTGTCTGCTTTTGTTGATGCTATGGGCTCAGATTCAGGCATGGCTGCATGGGCAAAACTAAGTCATGACAAACACTTCATCGTATCGTATATCATACTACAACTGCTAGAAAATAATCAAATGGTTCAACCGAAAGCCCACTCGCAGCTCATTGGTTTCTTTGCTCTAAAATCGACATTCCCTCTTTTTACACATCAACGCCAGGCAAGTTTAATGTGCTGAGAATGGACAAAGTATCAATGATAGAAAACTAAACGGGTGTAGTTGTGTACATCACCAGTGGAAAAGCAGAAATGCACACAAAAATACACGTTTAGAAAGCAGAAATACACAAAGGAACAATGGAGCCTAATACAAAGATGTTTTTGATTTAGTGTTAACAGTGTTCAAATATGATACACAACATAAAGTCGTAATCTAAAGAAAAAAACGGAATGTGCTTGAGTATAATCTTACAGACATGCTCTGATGGCACCAACCACATCAAACATCCATCCATGATGCTATAAATAAATGTGCAAGCGGTTTCAAAGATTATACAATAAAACAATTATTTCCATGCAGCCATTTTAGTGCTTTAAAGAAAGTTAACTGCTCAGATCTTTATAGTCGTGACACATTATGACAACAGGTGTTTTTTGCGTTTATTTATAATGTGTAGCCGACCTCTCAACTGGTACTGAAACCGCAAACATTAATTTTAAGACAGGTCAGATGCACCTATGATGTCAAGTAAGTTGTCGAACAGATAGCTAACAGTCAAATATCTTCTAAAACTTGTTTTTTTAAAATACAATTCAACCGTTGAAAAAGGTACAGTAGTAGAATATTCCCTTGCATAGAGAAGTACCCTGCTGCTTCTTTTGACCGAGTTTGAGTGTGTGTATATGTGTGTGTGTGCGCCGACTCTTTCGTGTGTTTCCGACGACGGCCCCCTCTCCTGCCTTCAGCCACCGACTCTCTACACAGTCTGAGGAGGCACTGCAGCAAAGGGCAGAGACAAAGACAGCAGCGTCACTCACATGCACAGATATCAGCGCTGATGACTGAGAGCATTCTCCTCACGAGCACAGACCATGAGATCTACTGGAGCCCCCACTGCGTGCGAGTTATGATAATCGGGGGGGTTCAACTTCTTCTCCAGGGCGTAATGTAACATTTACGATTACAGGTAAGAACGATATATGAGGGGACCCCCCGACCTGTTGCTTTTACCTCTTTTGGGGGGGTCCAAGTCTTAATTAGGGGTGAAACCCCCCCCCCCCCCTGTAATTCGAACCCTGACCCCCAGCAGGAGCAGCTTACCTTCTGTCTTTGGTATCTGGGTGCCAAGACCCGTGCTGGAGCTACAGCGAAGGAATCAGGAGAGAAGGGAAGGAGAGGAGGGAAGGAGAGGAGGGAAGGACACGAGTTAGGACGACACTTGCTCTAATGCATGGATGCGGCGGGGAAGAGCAAACCTGAGCAAACCGAAAACTTTATGGCCACAAATTATTTGCGTCTGGGTCGCCTGGTTTTGACCGCGTGGGCCATCCACATAGGACTGTGGATGGGTGGGTCAGATCCAGGGACCGAGATGCGAGGTCATTGTGGCCACATAGTTCTCTGAGGAATGGAATTCAAAAGAACCAGGCTAAATGCAGACGTTTTGGGGATGGTCCTGATTGGTCAGTTTTGGGGGTTGCGGCATGCCATTGGTTTAGATCGAACACGACCCACACTGCCAGCCCTCATCCAGAACATGTCATCATGGAGGCCTGAACTGGGATCACTGGGTTAACTAGAGGGTTAGCTCAGTGTTGTTGGCAGTGTTGTTGGTTTAGGGCAGGGGTTCCCAGTCCTTGTCCTCGGGCCTCCCTTCCCTGCATGTTTTAGATGTTTCCCTGCTCCAACACACCTGATTCAAATGAATGGTCGTTATCCAAGCCTGATAAAGACCATTCATTTAAATCAGGTGTGTTGGAGCAGGGAAACATCTAAAACATGCAGGGCAGGGAGGCCCGAGGACCAGGATTGGGAACCCCTGGTTTAGGTCATTCACACAGAAGCATCCACTACAGAGGTGGGAAGGGGTGGGAGGGGGGAGGGCAAGAGGATAGGAGGATTGGAGGTTTTGGGGTAGGAGGGCAGTTCAGACATGATCAGGACAATAGATAAAAACGATGGCCTTTCTCCTCTGCTGGTTGGGTTTCTGGTTTCAATGTCATTCCGCATGCACAGGCAGAGCTGCTGCCAAGCCGTGTGCAAACTCTTACTTTGAGGAGGATTTTGAGAAACATTTTGTCATTTTTTTACCTGTTGAAAAGATGACAAGTTACACTAACAGAAGAAGATAGGGGTACATTTTGTTGTGTATGAAAGAGAGATTGGTAGAGAGACATAGACACGTATGAGTGAAAGATAACTTACTCAGTGCTATTAAAATGCCGGAAACAAACATGACCACAGCCAGGATGACCCCTGTAGTCCGTAATGTCTCGTAATCTGTGAAGAACCCACACATTAATACTCATGGAAACATATAGGCGATGGGTAGTTTGTCACTGAAATGATCTATGGCGTTTCATACTCACCATAGTGAAATCCACTTTGATCTGGAATTTCTGCATTTGAACAAGGAAACATTTAGTCATGAGTGATAACCATTTTAACCAACCCAAAATGACATTAACTGGTCAAATTTGTCTGAATGCCATGTCTATTGTCCAACTTGATCTGTGTTCATCTAGTATAAAATGGACACATTACGTTTTGCCGTTAGACACAATGACAACAAGTGACTTGAGATAGACTCAGCAAAGGAGAAAGAAAACGTTTAAACTTTGAACATCGACAACATAAAATGGGGAAAACTGTAGTAACATGTGTGACTGCCGTCCGTCAGTTGTCTATTAACCCCCATTCACCACACAATTTGAGCTACTGAAGAAACTACACGACCACCTTCTTTAATCTACACCTTGGCCATCAAAAAAACTATCGATAGCGGGATTGCAAAAGGTAATTGAGTGATGATTGAGCAGTGTAATTCAACTGAGATTCGCTGTGAGGATCAGGGTGTAAACGGTGAGCGTAAAATTCTATTGACGACGCGATTTTTTTGGGTTGAGACACCAGGCGCTGGTCCCTTGCTGCTTTAATGCGGAGCGCTTGATCAATGCAGCTTTCTCTGCTCAGCAGAAAAAAGGCGCGCCACAGAAAGTGGGAGACGCAGAGGGGCTGATGAGGCGATGCTTTGAGCAAGTTGATCGGTGAAGTCTTTGACATGCATACCAATAGATTAGCATTCAATTTGCATCTAATATGTCGAGAATGTATTACTTAGTTGAATTTAACCAACGCTATATCGAAACTGTTTTAGCATAACAAACTAAACATGCTCCTAAACTATAATCTTGGCCAAGATATCTTCAGAGGAAATGTAAGCCCCTAATTAGTTCGAGTTGGCTGGCATGATTTTGTCTTAACTGAGCGCCGATAATGCGGCTTTGTGTTGCTGAACGCGCCTTTTTTTCTAATGGCTTAGCTGGCGCTTTCTACATCACCCCAACACCATGCTACCCCATCTTTAGATGTGACAGCGATAAGAGTCTAATCGGAATTAGCCATTTTTATGGTCAAACATAAAATACTGCATGCATTTTAGAAGTAGGCCCATTAGATAGATTAGATAGATTTTGAGAATCAATTAATTGACAGAGAGACCTTTAATAAATTATATATACTACAAATCTCTACTGGCACTCTGCACTGTAGCACCATCTAAAATTATTTCAATAAAGTAGCCTAGATTACACGTAGACTACATGCACAGAATAAGTCTGCCAGGTAATGAGATCTCAATTAAAATCAAACAAGACCACATAATAAACTAGTCAACTAAAACTTCAGCAGCATATATGCTATATTTAAAAAATATATATCTATTTAAAAACATATGTATATATATATATATATATATATATATATATATATATATATATATATGTATATATATACATAAATAAGATGTCATGGATTAAACCAGAACAAACCTTGTGTTGCTTCCATTACTGCTGTGTTGAAGGATTTTGACTTTCTGACTCGGAATCTCGCAGGTTCAAACGATGTGAAGCGCACATAAGCAGCGGAATCTGATGGAAACTGCGGCTCTACACTTCCAGTTGCATCACCAGCTCAACAACCAAACAGCGGAGGCCCCCTAGTGGCTGAATGTGAGAATTGCGGTGGACTACCGGTTTTCCAGTGCAGCAGTGATGAAGGTATTCCCCTATGATAGTAGAACTAGGTGTGCCAACCAATGCGGATGTCGCTGCACGGAGCCGGGGGGCTCCAGAACCACTTCTTGGTGCGCTTCCCATTCCTCCTCAATGCGGCAGACGGAGCGGTCCTAGCAACATCACGAATGAAAACACAAGACTGCATTGCGAAGTGGATGGTCCAGACAATTATTTTCAAAACTGCAGGAGCGTTGCGTATCAAACCATCCATTATTTTATCAGTTAATTTACCGTTTATTTCAGTTGACTTAAGTCACAGAAGCTTTATCAAGACAACATAGCAGTACTATTACATTGATGTGACAATTTTCCTCGAAAGAAAGGCCATATCAGATGCATATGCTGTATGCAACGTTCATCTAGTGCATCATGAAGGCATATGTCCACAAATATCTGTAGGAATTCAAAAGCAATTCAAAGTGAAATGGCCTTGTTTTTGTAAGACAAGAGACACTCCCACTATTAGTTACATTACTTTAACACCGTTGCACTTCTTGAGGAAGATGAATGTGTTGCCAATTCTTCCTCCGTGAAGACATACAACGTCAGCAGAACTTTGCTGCAGGGGCTATATAGAACCGCTGTCCCAAGCTATAATGCAAACAGTTCAAAATGAACATGCATTTACACAATGAAAATCTAATATTTTTCTTCAGTTGTTTATTTAATCATTAAATTAATTTCTAATTAAAAAAGTACTTTCCTCGTATAGCCCTTTACCGACAAACACAATAAACACAGAATCACTTTGACTTTGCAGAGGAATACATAGAAAAATAGAGAACTAAAACATATGGCAAGCCGAGAGCATATCAAGAGGATGTAGACATGGGATGAAGCTCTTTTTGTGACTGCCTCGTCGGCGAATGGTATTCTGTTCAATGCTGACGGCTGGTGGCTTGACTTGGTATCACTAAAGTGGAGAAAAAGGCGTCAACAAAGGAGACTCATAATAGTATTTATTAAATCAATAAAAAATAGACTAATTTGATAAGAATAGCTAAGATTAAATGTTGTACTTACTATTAACCCATCCCTGGAAAACGTCTTATCACCTAAAGGAAGAACTAAGTTGTTAAAACCGCAAGCCGTGAATGCAATTTTCTATAGGCAAAATAACACCGAAACATATCTGACCATCTTTACCTTACGTGTTCCCAGTCGCTGTGCCAGGAATCTTTCCTGAGATGCAAAGAAAAACATAAATAATAAAGAAAGGTAATAAAAACAAGATAGTGTTTTCCACCAAACATTTCCCCAAAATACTCTGAATAGTCAAGGAGACAGCATCTTATCCCATCATAACCAAACTTACCATGGCTTCACTTGCAACGGCATTTTCGGCCTGTATTAAAACATAAAATAAAATCAGAGGTACTCTAATGGAAAACATGGAAAAGCATGTAAACAGATCTAAAAACACTAACAGAAAACAAATCAGGGGGAACAAACACATTCACTCTAAGTCGGAAGCTTCTGAAACAGTGTCTGAGCTATTGCATGCAATTCATGTGTCTGCATGCAACACATGCTTAACTAATAACACTTAGGAGTGGACACTACAGAGGTCTTGCTGAGCTGTATCTAAAGCAGTGGGGGGGGGGGGGGGGGGGGGGGGGGGCACGACTAAGACAGCCCAAGGTCTCTCCATTACAAATTTATAGGCCAGTTTGGATTACAGGCCTTCAGTGGCTCCAGGCATTTCATGTATGTACATGTATATATATGTGTGTATGTATGACTGCTGCAGTATATATATATACTAGGACGGGTGGTTTAGGATAGTAAGATTGGGGGAGGGGGGTGTAGAGGGGAGGGGAAGACCCCCCCAGGTCGGGGGTCAGTGTTGAAGTAATTCAAGGCTGTTGGCCTGCCAGTCCCTCAGGAGTATATGTGCTTTATCAGGCGCTGCTAGAAGGGAGAGAGAAGGCTGCAGAGAGTAGGCTGCAGAGAGTAGGCTGCAGAGAGTAGGCTGCAGAGAATAGGCTGCAGAGAGTAGGCTGCAGAGAGAAGGCTGCAGAGAGTAGGCTGCAGAGAGTAGGCTGCAGAGAGTAGGCTGCAGAGAGTAGGCTGCAGAGAGTAGGCTGCAGACAGTAGGCTGCAGAGAGAAGGCTGCAGAGAGAAGGATGCAGAGAGTAGGCTGCAGAGAGTAGGCTGCAGAGAGAAGGCTGCACAAAGTAGGCTGCACAAAGTAGGCTGCAGAGAGTAGGCTGCAGAGAGAAGGATGCAGAGAGTAGGCTGCAGAGAGAAGGCTGCAGAGAGAAGGCTGCAGAGAGAAGGCTGCAGAGAGAAGGCTGCAGAGAGAAGGCTGCAGAGAGAAGGCTGCACAGAGTAGGCTGCACAGAGTAGGCTGCAGAGAGAAGGCTGCACAAAGTAGGCTGCACAGAGTAGGCTGCACAGAGTAGGCTGCACAGAGTAGGCTGCACAGAGTAGGCTGCACAGAGTAGGCTGCACAGAGTAGGCTGCAGAGAGTAGGTTGCAGAGAGTAGGCTGCAGAGAGTAGGCTGCACAGAGTAGGCTGCACAGAGTAGGCTGCACAGAGTAGGCTGCACAGAGTAGGCTGCACAGAGTAGGCTGCACAAAGTAGGCTGCACAAAGTAGGCTGCACAAAGTAGGCTGCAGAGAGTAGGCTGCAGAGAGTAGGCTGCAGAGAGTAGGCTGCAGAGAGTAGGCTGCAGAGAGTAGGCTGCACAAAGTAGGCTGCACAGAGTAGGCTGCAGAGAGTAGGCTGCAGAGAGTAGGCTGCAGAGAGTAGGCTGCAGAGAGTAGGCTGCAGAGAGTAGGCTGCACAGAGTAGGCTGCACAGAGTAGGCT
Source organism: Hypomesus nipponensis (assembly GCF_054491055.1). Lineage (NCBI taxonomy): Eukaryota > Metazoa > Chordata > Actinopteri > Osmeriformes > Osmeridae > Hypomesus > Hypomesus nipponensis. The sequence goes on along the minus strand of NC_140362.1, from coordinate 4,467,244 downwards.
GCAGAGAGTAGGCTGCAGAGAGTAGGCTGCAGAGAGTAGGCTGCACAGAGTAGGCTGCACAGAGTAGGCTGCAGAGAGTAGGCTGCAGAGAGTAGGCTGCAGATAGTAGGCTGCAGATAGTAGGCTGCAGAGAGTAGGCTGCAGAGAGTAGGCTGCAGAGAGTAGGCTGCAGATAGTAGGCTGCAGAGAGTAGGCTGCAGAGAGTAGGCTGCAGAGAGTAGACTGCAGAGAGTACACTGCAGAGAGTAGGCTGCAGAGTAGGCCCACAGCTGTCCTTAACTGATGTGGAAACACTTACTGACAATCAGGACGATGCCCATGACGAACAGTACCACAGCAAACACCAGCCCGCCGATTCTCAGGGATTTGTAGTCTGAAAAAGAGGCCAGAGGTCATTTCCCATTGCGAGCTAAGTAGGTTGTGTGTTCTGTGAGCGAACTTCTACTTGTATGAAGTCTGCTTTACTTCTATCTACAGAGCAGGTCCATGGAAACTGTTAACATCAGTGTTGAGCCTTCATAGGTGCTTATAGAATTTACAGCAATGGCTCTGTGTGGCTGTGTAGCCTACATCAATCATCCAATTTCCTGGGAGAGGATTTTATCACCATCAATAGTCTGCCAACACACAGCTTTACTCAGAATGCCAGACAAGGAGCAGATGACTCCACATTAATATTTAATATGTATCCAGATAATTCCGGATTCGTTTTCTAGATATTCTATTGACAACATTCAAACGTCAATGTGACCCCACTATGACTCCACAGAGAATTTGAGAATAACAGCAGACAGAATCAGAGCTATTTGGCGGCTGCAGTCCGGAAGCTTGGCCTTGGGGGTTATGATTTTCCCATCGCTACTGGAGAGATGGATGGAAAAATGCAACCCCATCTTGACTTTCTAGAAGTTTCCTGTGGAGGGTCACACGTTCAAAAGTCCATGTTGGTTCTCACCGTAAGTGAAGGGACTGTCGTAGTCTGGAGGGGGGTACATAGAGAGAAGGGGTTAGCAGCCAGATCGATCTAGTCTCGCTTTGGATAAGAGTGCAAAATGAACAAACTAATGTCAATGTAGTCATAGGTAGGAGGGGCTGTTAGTATTCCTGACAGTTTGAAAAGAGCCCTGTAAAAGGTAAAGGTCAGAGACTATTATAAATAAGTTTGTCGTATACTGGGACTAGAGTCCTCTTTGCATACATACACACACGTTTCCAAAGTGGTGTGTACACAGTGGAAACATTTGAATATCAACCCTGCTTTTTCCTGAAACATCATTATGAGAGCATGTGAAGCTTTTGCTTGAAATAAGTGAGATATAAAGCAGGTACCTGGGACACTGGGATCATCGATTGGTGATGCTGCAAAACAGAATAAACAATTTATGTTTTTACCAACCACATTGCTGTGTGACTTTGAACCCCAGTGTGTGGTGGTACCTAACATGATTTAATGAATGTTTGGTTAAACTGCCTAGGCTGATACATAGGTTTTTAGAATACAAACAGTCAAATGAAGTACATGATGGCTAACAAGGCTGCTGTTGACTCCTCACAATAAACTTCCAATCCACCGCTGGCTCTGTACACCAGGAAGAAATAGATTCATGCACAACACATTGTCATCCTTAAATCATGCCACATAACACAGCTGAGTGAAGCGAGTGTACAGTTACTGAAAACACCTACCCCAGAAAATTGTACGGTTTAAACATTTCATGATACAACTAAAATATCCAACACACCACTTTCCGAGCAGTGAACGGGACTGCACCCGACTACATCGAGTCTCTCCTGCAGCCTTACACCCCCACCCGTCACCTACGGTCTTCTTCAGACAACCGCCTGGTGGTCCCACCACTCAAGACCGCCGGTCCCAACACAAGTTATTCTCCTGCTTGGCCCCCCCAGTGGTGGAATCAACTCCCCACCTCCATCAGAGACACTGACTGTCTCCCCACCTTCAAGAAAAGGCTCAAGACGCACTTGTTCCGGGAGTACAACGGTAATTAGGAATGGCTTGCTTCACCCGATGTTAGTTTCCTTAAGGATCACAATGACTTGCTTAGAGACTTGTTGCTCTTGTGGTTAGTGGTAACTGAGTTACATTTTTGTACTCGCTGTAATATATTGTTTTTATTGTTGCTTGTTTTTCTACAGGTACACTAGCACTTACAGCGGTTCATGTTGTTTTATTGTAACTTGCTTAACTACAGGCTCTTATGGTTCTTCTCTTTGGCACTTATATTGGTTGTTCACAACACGTGCTTCATGTTTTGGCTACTCGCTATGTTTTGGGGCTATCTTGTTGTTATTATCAGTGACCTATGCACTTTGTAAAGCTCTCTCTTGGAAGTCGCTTTGGATAAAAGAGTCTGCTAAATGAATAAATGTAAATAACATTTGCAACAGAGCAATAGTCAAACACAGTCCGAGAGTGTGGGTGTGATTGTAGTTCACCATTCCCATTAAGGGAATGACCAACATCTGGAAAATAAAAACAGCTGCTTGTCAGTGTCGTGTTCATGCTGTTACAGCACACAGCCAGGAGCAAGCTGGCTCGTCGATACCTCAGGCGTTGGGGGACATTCCTCTTTAAGACTGAAAGTGGGAGGAAGCCATTCTGTTAAACCACTTCAAAACGGTCTCATCCCTTCTATGCTGACCTTTCCTTCTGGTTGTCTGCCTGTGCGTTTTGAGTGAGGGCAGTGTTGCGTATCACTAGAATGATAATGGAGAACTCCCCGACAAGAACTGGACGACTATCAACGGGGAAGCAGGTCAACTTCTCTGCCAGATAACGCTTTCTTCGCTCTCACCCATCCCCGCCATTAGGAGGCTAACTGGCATTGTGTCCTCACAGTCCTGGCCAAGAGCCCTCAAAAACAAGAAAAACAACCCATGTAGGGCGACGTGCTCAGGATCATGTCCAAACCGAGAGCCCACTGTCTGGGCACAAACAGGGCCTCATGGTACCACAATATGAAACGCTTGGGTGGATGCCCAGTCTGAGATTACAAATAAATCCCTAACTTAACTTATTCTGGTGAGAAATGGTCTTCACCTCATATAAGTCTGGGTGAATTTCAGTATTTCATTCACCACATTCAACATATTAAAGCTGACGGTCTTTTTAAGTGCTGTGTTGGAAGACTTAAGTGTTCTCTGTGGCTGGTTCGGAGGGATTGGACAGAGACAGGACACAGCCCCTTGCAGCCCCGCAACGGACAACGTACAAGTCAGTAACAAAGCTGTTCGTGCGTAGCTGTGTTCGCTTTAGCAGACTGCACACATTCCATTCCTCTCCAGAGCTACAGAATTAACTTACCTGGCATCTCTCTGCCAAATGCTGAGCCTGGGAGAGCACAAACAGGCCAGAGGCCTGGTCAATTGAACTGCTGATGCTTGAAATTCAGGTCTGAGTCAAATTGATTTGGATTAAATTTACAGGGAAACCTAGGCCAAAATGTCTGTCCAAATGTTTTGACATGAGCCGGCTATTTTTAATGGCATTTCCAGTTCCGTCCATTTTGCTTAGTCTTTCACTGAGTGTTTCCCCAGGTCACACGGAGAAGTGACTGAGCTCAGCCAGACATCCTGGTGTCAAACTGGAGCCAGAGCGCGAAAAGGCCAGAGAGCGCGGTACTCACCCAATGCAGGGGCCACAACGGAGCAGAGCACCACCAACGCAAACACTTCCATCCCTCCTGTCAACACAAGATATGACGTCAAGAGACACAGATACATGTCAAAAACGTATGTTGTAAACTTGGCTAGAAAACACTATTTTATGGCCAGGGATGGGTTGCTATACCAGACACAAAAAAAAATTGGATAAAAGGTCAGTGTAGGTGCCAGCTAGGGTTTTCTATTACTTAATAGCTTTGTTCATTCACCTTTAACACAAATGGATGCTAAGTCATGCAACTACTTTGGTCAGCCTACAGACTCTTAAGAAAACAAACTTCCATCAAGTGCCATTTGGTCTATGTTCTCACAGCTGTGATACCTCCTTCAGTTCTGACTGAGGAGCAGTGTGTGTGTGTGTGTGTGTGTGTGTGTGTGTGTGCCTGTAGGTGGAGGTGTGCCTTGCTAGGTAGTTAACACATTCCACCTGGGTTCCTGAGGCAAAACCGACAGATTCAATCATTAACACACACCAACTAAGAAGACATCCATATTAGCAACCCAAGCTAGAATAAAACCGCCTACCTAAGCCAATCATTTATTGATTATTAGTTCCTGAGGTTGCCATTGAAGTGATGCTTTTGCTGACCCCAAATGATCATTGACCACAACCACAAGGAGGGACTCAAGGGTTCCCAAGATACGTCGGACCCAAACAAGCCTTAACCAGATGCAACTGGACCCCCTTATGCAATGACCTGACTCGCGGTAAGGGAAGAGTGGGCTATTTCAGGCTCGGCACCCTGGGCATGGGGAGACAGGGACCTGACACTAGCATGTTACAGGGCAAGGCCAGGGTTGAGTGTCTGTTGATATTTGGTCAGTGGGTTATGCAGATCTAGTTCAGAAGTTGCTGTGCTTTCTCCCTCTCTGCTGGGCTGTGTTGTAATGACGTACCACTGCTGGAGCACAGTTTTTGTTTCAAGCATTCTTTTGGTATATCTGCCAATCCTATCTAGATACTTTAAACTTAAGTTTGTCATTTGGCAGGCAGACATTAAGTAATTTACTCTATATGAAGTGTCTTACAGTCATACGTTTAGAGAACCAACTGTGACATGAATAGTCAGGGATATATTTTCAAGCACATATGAGGTTCTCTTATTTACCAAAATATGGTTGAACCGTTTAAACCTATATCTCAACCATAGTACCAATGGTGACTGGACTATACTGTTAATGGATTTAAAACAGTGATATTTACAGAAAATTACAACAACAAAAAAGCTCCTCACTTTACGGCTCCCTCCCATGCCAGAGGCAAGCATGCAGTTACTCTGGAATTAATAGAACTATTCATGGGGGAAGGAGGGTCATTTTGGAGAGATATTTAAAGGTTGTGTAGACAAGTTGTGCAAAGCTAGCTATTTTAGCTTGAGTTCCAAATGATTCAAACCATAATATCCAACCCCCTCCCTTCAAAGCCACTCCCACAAAACTATATTAACACGCATAGAGTGCAGGGGCAGAGTGCGCTCAGGTAGGTAGGTACAGACAGAGAGCCCGTCCAATCATTAGTCAGTGTACGGCTTAATGATTGGTTGTGTTTATTACAGTCTTGCGACGCCCACAGATGTCGGATTAATTTCATTTTACCATCAAACCTTTATATGTATTGGATGCTATCAAGATGTAAAGTTTATAAAGGCAAATGACAAAAAATGCTTCTCAACAACTTTGCCTACCCTGCCTTTAATGCTCAACTAGGAAAACAGGATTACCAACTAAAGCACTGGCAGGCAAGATTTACATACCAAAAGGAGAATACATTTTAAGCATTTTACTTGACAAGTAGATCATTTTAAAAGAATAAAGGGGAATGTATAGCAAATTACAACATTTAGGCCTACACCAATAAACAATGGGCATGTTCTTTGGGGAATTAACTGAAAAACTAATCAAATTTAAGTTAACTTGAAGAATTAAACATTACAACAACAAAAAGTAACGTGCCAACAGAAGAATGTTAAAACGGGCCATTGATGGATCTCTAACTTTTAAATCGATTAGACTGCTACTTAAAGCTCAATACTATTGGCCTAGTTGTCGTGGCACAGTAAGTTACTTCTGAAAACTTTCTTCGCACCCTAAAGCTTTAAAACTTGACTGACTTGATCAACTTAAGTATTTCACCCACCCCCCCCCCCCCCACCCCCCCACCCACACACAAAACCTAGCCTTGTTACTTTTTAGTATGTTGGCCACGAGTTGTATATTTGAGTAAGTTGTGTCGCCACTAGTCAGTTTAGTCATTTTTAAACAACTCGATCGAATTGCGGCCAAGCCTATGATTTCGCTTGATAACATTAACTTGCAGCTGTGTACTGCCCCACGAGGCAGGGAACGCAACACATCGGATTCAATTAGTGTTATTTTTGGTAAACACGAGGATGACAAAATGTGCTGTCTATAGTGGCTCTACTGAGTTGCCTGAAACCTAACAAGACTAAACATGCATGGCCATAATTTTTGACATTCAGCTCAGTCAACAAGGAGATGACTAAAGTGATCAAAAAATCTTAAGCAAAAGAATCAACTGCAAAAGCAACTCGAGTAGTAACTTACCTTTTTAGAATAAAACTAAGTCGACAAAACGAGTTCCACAAAACGGGTCAATTAAAAAACGTTTCTCACTCCCAAATGCGCCACAATTTTGAAACTGAATGAATGTTCTTTGTGGATGGTGAAGGAGTTAGCGGTAAACTCGTAAACTTAATTAAAATGCATGCAAGCTGGATCACGGAGTGATTCTCAACAACTTCAGCAGAGCTTTACAGGCTAGGTCCGTCCTATTCAGAAAAGGGGTTGGTCTGAGTGTTAATATAGTGAATGGGTCTTGGGACGTAAGACTCACCGCCAACATTAGGCCCCCTCAGGAGTGCTCAGGAGTAAACAACTACCAGTAGGCTACTTGGTATAAAAGACCGGACTTGTAAAACGCCATCTCCTCGTTGTGGACAATTGTGATTACGCAAGCGAATCAAGCATTGCCCTCATCCTGCTCACAAATTAACATGAAGACGACGTATGCTGATTTACCTTAATCAGACGTGCATGAATGGGAAGAATACGTTCAGTTTATTATTAAACTGACTGGTCCATGAAAACAAGACTTCGAGTGAGCAGCTTTGAGGGAAAACCAACACGGAATAAACTTGAATGCAATCTGTTCAATTTATATATAAATAATATATTATAAATCATATGGGAAAACTGACAGATGGTTTACTGTCGTGAAGTTGACGGGAACTCCTTTAAAAATCTCAATCGATCAGCCATACAGCATGACCGGCGTTAGATATCCGTTTATGCAACAAGGCTACAAGTAACATAAAACAAGGCCGCATGTTTAGTTGCCCATGGGTCACTTGGTGGTGCATCTCCAAAATAACTTGTAAGCGCAAGTGTGGGGAATGTTCCTACTGTGAAACTGAACGTTTAACCAAGATAGAATATTCAACCTAGACCACAAGATGGTGCTATTGATACAAGGAACTTTTATTTATATTTTTGCAGACACCAAGTCAGTTAAAGTATTATATTGGTCAGTAAAACAGTGTCAATTACAAAGTATTAGTAAAACTTTCAGATATTACAGAAATGGAAATATTTAGCAGAATTAAGCATGATTCATTCTTGCATACAACATTCCCAGATGGCATGTACAATGCAGTGACTCAAGCACCAGCATTAACATCCTCCTGGCATTGAAGTGGAATAGGACAGTCTGCGCTGTTGGAGCCACGTCTTCTACAGGCCACTGGAAAGAAAGAGGAAAATGATAGTCCCAACCCTTTGGTATAGTCAGCCAAGCTGAAGGATGACGGAGCAAAACACTCCAGGCACATGTGTATGAGAACTGGACGGAGGCACTCAACAAAAACGGACAATACCTCCCATTACAATACAGCAGAAGAAGAATTTTTACGATGATCGGGCAGTTTGAGATGCATAATTAAAAGCTGCCACTTCAGACAGCCAGTTAAAGAATACAGCCATGGAGGGCATGCTGTACCCACACAAAGGACTCCCTTCACCAAAGAACAGACACGCAACATTAAAGACTGCGATCTTGAATTAATACAGCACCCCAGATGAGGCTTTCAAATGTCCTTGGATGACAAGGAGTGATTGCATCGCAAGCTTGGAAGCGCTTGATGGCTGTGTGTCAGCCTCACCTGCTCTTAATCAGTAATTACCATTGGGGATTCTGCCGTTTAATTAAAATCGGACCAAATGCAATTAAAAAAACACTTTTGTTCCCCCAACAAATGCTCTGTGGAGCTCTTTGTTTGGCGCGTGTTAAGGAGAATTGGTTCAATAGTCTTGGCACTGCCATCTCAGCCTGATCTTTACCAGGCAATTTCAGAGGTCAAATTAACTTTACAGCTAGAAACTTGGAGAAACTGACAAGGTCTTTTAAATTATATTATCCTATACTACGGTGGGCTCAGTTATTGAGTTGGCTCAATCAAATGACGACATTACGCAAGATCAGCAGCCCTTGGAATTGTTTATAAAAAAAAAAAAATTACATCTAAAAAATGAACCTCAGTGTAAGCCTACTAAACACCCCCCCCCCCCCCCACAAACTCACCAGTTGGAGAAGTCCCCGGCTCTCCAGGGTTAGGGTTAGACCCTAAACATGCCGCCCCCCCCCCCCCCCCCCCCCCCCACAAACTCACCAGTTGGAGAAGTCCCCGGCTCTCCAGGGTTAGGGTTAGACCCTAAACATGCCGCCCCCCCCCCCACAAACTCACCAGTTGGAGAAGTCCCCGGCTCTCCAGGACCCAACGATCACAGAGACATCAGTGGAGGTTGCTCCATCTGCAGTCTTCAGGTCATCCTTGGAGTCGTCGTTGTAGTTGCCACAGGCCCCACAGACCTTGCCGGCCAGGTGGTTACCAACAGTTACGATGACTTCCTGGGAGATGGAGTAGGTGACGCGCACAGAGGAAGACCTCTCAATGACCACCATACTGTTCGCAACCCGGACAGTCAACTGATCGGCCAACGTGCTGGGAAGGGACGTCTTCCTGCCATTCACCTTGAGGAAAAAAAAAGAAAAAAAAAGAAAAAAGTTGACGCCTTCGCTTTCCAGCCAGTATTCCTTTCACAATGCAGCCACTTATCTGCTCATTTTAAACTCCCCCATTTCCACACCCCTCACGTCCTCAGTAGCTACCCCCACATCGACCTCACCCAGACGAGATGCTCGCTGTTCACTGCCACGGTGACGTCCTTGAAGAACACGTAGACGGTGGCCACGGCGAGAGCCGCTCCTTTGCGGCACGCGCGCACGTCCGCCACGACACGGAACCAAGTGGCAGGCGCCTGGTCACACAGGGAGGCAACCTCGAACGCCCCCGGGCTTCCCGTCGCCCCTGCCATGCCGTCGAAGGAGCTCAGGTAGGCCGCAGGGCTGACCAGGCAGCGCCCCTGCTTGGGATGGCATCCCCTGACCCCGTCCCTTACATCACAGACCTCGCCGCTGGCACAGGACACCTGCTGGCAGTTCACCATCCCAGAGGCCTGACACGCGCACTTGGATTTGCAGTCTTTGCTCACGACCGTCTGACCCACCTGGAAATGCACATAAGCGTTAGACAGACCGTCAAGAGCAAAAGGGCCGTTGCCGTCACATCCTGTAACAATCTCCATGAGGTAGTGTCTGGAGGAGTGCCGATGATTAAAGGACGCAAGGCCCCACCTGCAGGTACTGCCCCTCATGGATGCACCCGCACGTTTCCATGGACACGCACTTGTCGCCATCAGACACAAAGCCTGCGTCGCACAGGCAGCCCTCGAAGCAGGTGTCGGAGCAGGGGAAGGGCAACGTCAGACCGGCGCAGCTGGAGGCGCACGTGTCGGCACACTGCTCAAAGTGTGCGTTCGCCGGGCACGTGGCAGCTGTCGGAGAAAGTCAACGCGACAGTCATCCTCCACACGCGACGTGAGAAAAGAGTGGTAAGGAAGGAGAACGTGAAGGATACAGTTGGTGGGGGGGGGGGAAGGCCAGGACTCACGGCAGAAAGAGGCGCTCCTCCAGGGCTGGATCTGCACTCCGGCGTGCTGACAGGCGATGGCGTAGGCCTGGACGCCCTGGCACAGGGTCTCCCCGTCTCCCTCCAGGGCACACACGTCATACACGCAGTGGGCAAAGTACGGCGCTGGGTCCACCTTGCCGTGGCAAGCCTGGAAGGGCCCGCCGGCGGCCGTTAGGATCCCACAGGAGCCGGGCTTGCCATAGAGGGCCGCTTTGGCGGCGTCGCACGCAGGGCACTGCCCGCCGCAGCCCCCACACACTGAGCCAGGGAGGTCCACCACCCAGGCGCCGCCAAAGTCGTCCACGTTCCTCGCCCGTTTGCCGCCGGGGAGGCGGAAGTCGTCCGCGGGGTTGTTGTCGTAGTCGCCGCAGAGGCCGCACATCTTGCCCTGGTAGGTGGAGGGCACGACGACCTCGACGTAGTACGTCGTGTCGTAGAGAACGCGCAGACCAAAGTCGGTCTGGACGGCGACGTTGCGGCCCTCCTGGCTCACAGTCACGCGGCCCTCGCTGAGAGACAGCGGCAGGTTCGTCCACTCGTCATCCACCTGGAGACAAAGAGGGCACGGCTCAGGACAGACAAAGTTGAGATCAAGCCCAATATATATATTAAAAAAATATATATATATATTTAAAAAAAGAGATGTACAGTGAGGTACCACTTACAATAACTCGCCAATTCACCCCTTGTTCAATGCTGACAATGTGGCCATAGACCTCCACAGCCACGGTCTTTGTCACCGCCACTCTCCCGTTGCCATACTTCTCATTCCCCTGGGTTACTGTGAAGGCGCTCAGCTGGCCTTTGGCATCGTCACACACCTTGGCCAGCGTGTACACACAGATGCCCTGGAAGTCGAACCGACGCCCGTCAAACGTTATGTAGTGGGGGTCCCCTGACGCCACGCACTTTGCCTCGCTCTCCGGGAAACAGGCCTGGACCCCTTTCACCACCTTGCAGACCTCCCCTGGTTGACACTTGGCCTTCTGGCAGGTCACAGCGCCATTCTCCCCACAGCTGCACTGCTCCAGACACTTGTCCTCCGAGTAGAAGACGTCGCCCATCCTGTAGTAGCGCCCGCCGTAGGAGCAGCCGCACTTGGCCACAGGCACGCACGCCTCGCCGCTCTGAAGGTAGCCCTCGTCGCACTGGCAGCCCTCAGCGCAGGGCCGCTTGCAGCTGGCAAGGGGGGAGAGGCTGGCGCAGGTGGCAGGACAAGCGGGGGCACAGAGGCTGTACTGGCTGTTCGCAGGACAGACCAACGCTGCGCGGTGGAGGAGGGAAAGGAGAAGAGAAGAGTGAGACAAGGAGAGATGGAGATCAGACAGGTGTCGATTTAGTCATGACGAGTCAAACATGTGACACTCGTTAGGTTTGGCTGCCGTTAGGCTTGTGAAGGTGCATGCGTTGTTGGGACCACAAGGAGGAAGGCGAGGTATAGAAACAAAGCCAGACTCACGACAGAAGTTGGGGGTCCTCCAGGGGCCCACGCTGGCCCCCTGACCCTGGCAGGCGGACACGTAGGCTGCCACAGCGTCGCACACAGCGCCACGGTAACCATGATAATGGCAGGTGTCGAAAACGCAGTCCTCAAAGAAGGCCGTGGGGTCGACTCGGCTGTGACAGTCTTTGAAAGGCCCCTGTTTGTTGGTGATGACGCCACAGTAGGCCTGGCCCTTGAAGGTCTCCTTCTGGGGGTCGGAGCAGCCCTGGCACCCTGCCTGGCAGCCACTGGTACAGCCTGGCACCAGCCCCACGCGCCAGCTCTCCCCCAGTTTGGAAGGGTCTGAGGCAAGCTGGCCATCACGCATGCCAAAGTCATCCTTGGGCTGGGTGTTGTAATTTCCACACAGGCCACAGACGGCACCCTGGTAGGTGCTGGGCACAGTGACCCTCACCACACTGCGCCAGTCGAAGGTCAGAGAGATGCCGGCGGATGTCTCCACCACGGCCGCAGCGCCACTACGGAACACGCGGAGCTGACCGTTCAAGTCCAGAGGCAGAGACGACAGCTGCCCATCGAGCTGGAGAGACGTACAGAAGGCGAGGGGAGAATGAAAGGGGCAGAGAGTACGAGAATCATTTATAGGAGATTATAGATTTACTGCAATAATTCCCCAGTGCTTTTTAATCCAAACTAATGCCCAGTTAAATCTTCATTTAATTAAGTCTGCATGGATCACAAATGCTAATGGATAATTAAATACAGCGCCATGAAAGGAAGAATTAACACATGCAGAATATTATGACCCAAACAGCCGAATCATCCTCAACTACTCATGCTGTTCCTGTACCCTTCTTCATACAAGTAAAAATGGCTGCGCTCGTTTGGCTTTCTCCCACTACTGCCATGCTCAGAACTCACCAGGATCTTAGAGGGGTAGTCCTTGCTGATGGTGATGGAAACCCCATACATCGTCAGGACGACGGTCTTGGTGAAGGACACGGCCATGCTCCCTCGGTGATCGTTCTGCACGGTCACCTTAAAGGGGACGAGCTCGGCCTTCTCGGAGCACAGCGCCACCAGCTGGTACACGCACGTCCCCTGGAAGTCGAAGCGGCGACCGTCGAACGTCCGGTAGTGGGGATCGCCCGCGGCCACGCACGTCGCCGAACCGACGGGGCTGCAGGCGCGCTTGCCGTCCACCAGGCTGCACTTCTCGTTGGCGGAGCAGGAGGCGACGCGGCACACCACCATGCCCAGGGCGGTGTCGCACTCGCACAGGCGCCCGCACGCCTCGTCGGCCCAGAAGCGCTCGCCGGCCTGGTAGTAGCGTCCCTGGTAGGAGCAGCCGCACGTCTTGGCCGGCACGCAGACGCCAGCGCTGAGCACGTAACCCTTGTCGCACGCACAGGCCTCGACGCAGGTGCGGGCACAGGTCGGGCTCTGCTCCGGGAAGGGGCAGGATGGCTGGCACGCGCTGGCACAGATGTCGTAGTGGCTGTTGGACTGGCAGTTCATCGCTGAGGAAAACCATACGACCAGTGTCGGATTAGAAACATTTGGGCCCTCTTTCATGGTGCTAAACCGGTCAGGGTCCCACCAGAAGGTTTACTTACGACAGCCAAACTGCGTCCTCCAGTCCTTCACCACGATGCCCGCCTGACGACACTGCTCTGTGTAGGAAGCCAGAGCCTGGCACAGCATCTTCTTGTCTCCCTTTGTCACACACAGGTCGTACACGCAGCTGTCCATGAAGGTCTGTGGGTCCACCTTGCTGTGGCACGTCTGGAAGACACTCTTGGCCTTGGCGGTGAGAATCCCGCAGTGGGCTTCTGACTGGTACAGTTTACGGGCGCTTTCCCCGCACTCGGGGCATTTCCCCTCGCACGTGTCGGCACACGGAGTGTCCCCTTGGTCGGCCGACTTCCATCCTTTGGCCCAGTCCACCACTGAGGGCATGGTCTTGCCAGTCGGGTTCCGCAGCTCATCGGCAACGTTGCCGTTGAAGTTGCCGCACAGGCCGCAGACGCTGGCAAAGTAGCTGCTGGGCAACTCCACGACGAGTTTCCAGTTCCAGTCGTAGGAGACGCGGAGGCCGAAGTCAGCCTGTATGACAGCAGTGCCGCCAGACTGGGACACGGTGACCTGGCCTAGGTTGAGTGGCAAGTTCAACACCTGTCCATCAACCTGAGGGACAGAGGTGGTATAGTCTGAATGACACATACAGACTATGTAAATGTAGAGTAGGGTATTCACTCCAAGGTTACGGCCTTACCATCACTCGACCTATCTGGTTCTTCAGTATGGTGATAGTAAAGCCATACACGGCCACCTGGACCTCCCTAACAAACGAGACGGCAGCGTTGCCGCGGTTGTCGTTGCTCTCGGTGATGCGGAAGGGCGTGAGGCCGGCCAGGTCGCCACAGGTCTCGGAGATGATGTACCTACAGGTGCCCTGGAAGTTATAGTTGAAGCCGTCGAAGGTGTGGTAGTGGGGGTCCCCCCAAGCCCAGCAGATGCCGGTGTACTGGGGAACGCACACTGCTTCACCCTTCTCCACTCGACATGTTTCCTTCGCACGACACCCAGCATCCTTACAGGGATCTATAGAGGGTCAAGACGGTTGGTGTTCCACAGCCTCTCCGTTTACAACTAAAAACATGGTGCTAATTTGTGTAAACCTCAAGATGGGAAATGTAATTAATCTTGAAAGTGTGCGCGCACGCAAGATTAAAAAAGGCCTTACCTGTGTTGTAGCAGGACTTGACGTCTTTCTTGATCAGACACTTGGTGTTTGCGGGGCAGGAGTGAGCCACACAGACAAGCCCCTTCAGAGGGTCACAGGAGCACTTCTGACTGCACTCTCCCAAGTACACCACCTCACCCGCCTGGTCACACAGGAAGTTTGTTACATCAAGGACACCCAGTCATTGTTATGCTGCATCCACACAAACGTCTAACTTTAACAACTTTAAGACCCATGTTACTGTCACCGTACGACACCCCAGAATAACCCCATCTCTACCAGGTATGTCCGTCCGTTGTCATAGCAGCCACACTGCTTCTGCTGCACGCAGGTCTGGCCGTTGAAAAGGAAGCCAGGGTCGCACTCGCATCCCTCGGAACACTTGGAGCATGTCACCGCGTCAGTCAGACTAGGACAGGCTGAAGAGCAGGCGTCGGCACACGCCTCGTAATGACTGTTAACTGGACACTTCATGGCTGCAAGAGGAACAGAGAAGAATCATTAAGGAAAATTCAATTATCGCCGAAGCTGACACCTGTGCCGTCAATCACGTTTGTGGTTCCCCCAGCGAGAAGGCACAACGGGGCCGTCACTCACGACAGAAGGAGGGAGTCCTCCAGTCGATGTCCACCCCTGCCATGTGACAGTTGAAGGCGTAGGCCGCCACGCTGTCACACAGCACCTTCTCGTCGCCCTCGGAGACACACAGATCGTACACGCAGTCGTTGAAGTGAGACTCGGGGTCCAGTTTACTGTGGCAGGCTGCAAAGGGGCCCTTGGGAGCCGATATGACACCGCAGTGGCTGGGCTTTTCAAACACTGCCTTCTTCGGGGGGTCACAAACCGGACACGCTTTTCCAGCGCAGCCGTCGTCGCACACCACTCCCTTGATGGCCACCTTCCAGGAAGCCCCGAACGCATTGACGTTCTTCGTCACACGATTGTTGGACATGGTTAAGTCGTCGGCGCGGTTTCCGTTATAGTTGCCACAGAGGCCGCAAGTCTTGTCGCGGTAGTTGCCAGGCACGGTGACTGTGACGTGGTAGACGAGGTCATAGGTCACAAGCAGGCCAAAGTCTGTGGAGATGGTGTAGTGGAAGCCCTGCTTGTACACCTGCACGGCCCCATCGTTCAGACTCAGGGGCAGGTTGTTGAACACGCCATCCACCTGAGGAAACATTTGACACAATGATTTGCCCATATCATACTTCCATTGAATTAAGTTTCAATTTACTTTAATCCTGAAGGATTCCTTTTTCATTATTCGACTTCAGTTAGTGATGCGCATAGCCTCACCAGGACTCCAAACATGTTGTTTCTGAAGATGAGGGTGAAGCCGTAGACCTCCAGCGCCACCAGTTTAGTGACAGCAACCTTGCGGTTGTTCCAAGACTCGTTTTCCACCTGCACAGCAAAAGGCACCAGCTGGGTGCCATCCAGCCCGCAGCCCTTGGCCAGGGTATAGGTGCAGGTGCCTTGGAAGTCGAAAGCCAGGCCATCGAAGGACAAGTAGTGGGGGTCGCCAGAGGCTTGGCACACAGCCTTGCCCACCGGATTGCATTTCTGGACTCCGTCCACCACCTCACACTTCTCATTCGGACCACAGGAGAACTTCTTGCACACCACCTGGGGAGGACATTGGCTCAAAATCACTGAACGCAATTGGTTTTCCCGTTGGAGATGCGTCGAGTGTCATTACCGATTGGTCAAGAGCCGGTCTTTGTATACCGTACCTGTCCATCCTGTGTGCAGCTGCACTGCTCGTCACACTTCCCATTGGGGTAGAACACCTGGCCCACCTGGTAGTAGCGGCCGCCTCGGAGACAGCCACACTGGGAGAAAGGCACACAGGCGTCCCCGCTGAGGATGTGGCCTTCGTCGCAGGAGCAGCCCTCCTTGCACTGGGCCAGGCAGCCCTGTGGTGATGACAGGCCGCTGCAGGTGGCAGGGCAGTTGGACGCACACACGTCGTAGTGGCTGTTGGCCGGGCAACGCACCTCTGGGAGACGGGAGAAACTATCAGTGAGATCTCATCTGTTGAGGATGCATCATTTGAGGAAGGTTTAAAAAAAAAAAAAAAAAAAAGGTGTTGCAATGAACAGCTCTCACCACAGAGCTGGCTCGACCTCCAGGTGTAGACCTTGGCTCCCGCGGCCTGACAGGCTGAGGTGTAGGCAGTGAGGGCCTGGCACAGCACGTCCTTCCTGCCCTTGTACAGACACACGTCATAAACGCAGTCTTCAAAGTAGCCCGCCGGATTCACCTTGCCATGGCAGTCCCTGAACGGGCCCTTGGGGTCCCTCAGGAGCCCACAGAAGTCGCCCGTCTCGTACTCCCTCTTCTGGGTCACGTCACAGTCGGGACAGGTGCCCTTGCAGCCATGGACGCAGCCAGGGATCTCCTCCACACGCCAGCTGGCGCCAAACTCCAGAGCGCTCACCGGAGCTTTTCCGTTGGTGGGCACGAGGTCGTCCTGGGACTTGCCGTTGTAGTTACCGCAGAGGCCACAGACGGCGCCCTGGTATGTGCTGGGGAGGGTGACGAAGGCGTTGCTGTTCCAGTCGAAGGAGACCTTGAGGCCAAAGTCGGTGGTGACCACAGCGTACCACCCGCTCTTGTAGACAGATACCTGGCCTTCACTCAGGGACACTGGCAGGTTCAGCAACTCTCCATTCACCTGGGGATAAATGGATCAGACAGGAATGGGTCATTTTTCTTCAATTGTTTCCTGGGAGTGATCCAGTACATTGCTCCATTTAGATTCCTGTATCCCATGACTAAAAGCCCATTTCACTTACCATGACTAGGCCCTTGTACGCTTTGCTGATGGAGATGGTCTGAGAGTAGACCTTGACCTCTACCAGCTTGGTGTAAGACACCACTCTGCTACCCCGGAAGTCATTCTGCACCAACACTTGGAAGGGCACCAGACCAGGGTCACTGGAGCAGAGCCCAGCCAGCTGGTACACGCACGTGCCCTGGAAGTTGAACCGCTGCTGGTCAAAGGTCAGGTAGTGGGGATCGCCTTTGGCCTGGCAGGTGCTGTAGGAGACGGCGAAGCAGCCTCGAATGCCATCCACCACCTGGCACTGCTGTCCCGCCCGACAACCCGCGTCCTGGCACTCCACGCGCCCGCTCTCTGGCACACAGCGGCAGCGCCGCTTGCAGGCCTGGTCATCCCAGAAGGACTCCCCGGAAGGGACATTGCGACCCAGGTAGGTGCAACCACATTTGGCAGTGGGCACACACTGCCCTCCGCTCAGGACAAAGCCTGTGTTACAGGTGCAGGCCTCCACACATGGACCCTTGCATTTCGTGGGGGCGCTGGGGTCAGCACAGGTGGCAGGACAGGGGCTCCCACACAGTTCATAGTGGCTGTTGGCCGGGCACTGGGAAGCTGTAAGGACAGGATGAGACAAGGCAGTCGGTACAGGCAACAGTCGAATGAACAACTCCCGGTTTCATGAATGAAAGGTTACTCACGACAACGTGCGAGGGCTCTCCAGTCCTGGACCTGGACGCCAGCATTCTGGCAGGCCTCGGTGTAGGTCTCCAGAGCCCGACATAGGAAGGTCCTGAGGCCTCCTCCCATACACAAGTCAAATTTGCAGTTGTCCAGGTAGGCTTGTGGGGGGATGGCGGAATGGCAGCTGCTAAAAGGGCCTTTGGCCACTAGGCCGATCAGACCGCAGTACAGCTCGCCCTCAAACAGCTTCATCTGGTTGCTCTCGCAGTGGTCGCAGCCTCCCACGCACTCGTCTGTGCACAGGGCGTCCTTCACCAGGCCTGGAACCTTCCAGCTGCTCCCGAACGCCGGCACCCCAACCGCCTGCGTGCCCAGTGGCGTGGAGTAGTCGTCGTCGGGGTTCCCGTTGAAGTTGCCGCACAGGCCGCAGGTCATGCCAGCGTAGCTGGCGGGCAGGGAGACCACGAGATGATGTTCCCAGTCGTACTTCACGGTCAGGCCAAAGTCGGTCTGAATGACAGCAAAGCGACCCATCTGGGACAGGACCACCTTTCCCTCGTTCAGAACCACGGGCAGATTCCACAGGCCATAGTCAATCTGATCACAGAATTGTAGACACAAAAGGGCTCAGCATTTACGCAATTAGCACCATGTTCATCACATTACAAATCAGGGTTTGGAGACTAATAACAATAATCTTGAGGCTTTGTTTGAATAGAAACTATAATGGCACGGCCTCGGCGTGGATAACCAAGGAGCATCTTACCCTGACACGGCCAGTCTCAGTCCGCATCACTGTGATAATGAGGCCGTAGACCTTCACCGTGACCACGCCCACATACGACACCCTGAGACTGCCCCTGTTCTCATTCTGGGACAGGACCTCGAAGTCTGGCAGCACGCCTTTCGCCGCACATTTCTTGGCAAAGACGTACGTGCACGTGCCCATGAAGTCATAGAATCTCCCGTCAAAGGTGCGGTAGTGGGGATCCCCCATGGCCCAACAGGTGCTGGCCGCGGCTGGTTTCTTGCTGCAGGTAGGCATCTCCTGCTTCATCTCGCAGACCTCGTCTGCCTTGCAGGTCATACCGCGGCAGGACATTGGGAAAGACAAACCACCTGAAAGAAAGAAGAAAAGGAACAGATCACACCATTTGTAGCCCCACCTGTTAACTAGTAAAGTATATTTGTCGAAGACACACACGATCTTGAATGTATCCATCAACAAGTCTACTGTGATAGACTTGCTCCCTCCTCTATAGAAACACTTCTGATGCAGCAATCTTTGCGTCATTTACCTGCCTGGCCGCAGAGGGCAGGAGAACCATAGCCATTCATGTAACTGACCCCCATGCTGTAGAGGGCAAACGGAGAGCCAAGGGTCATTGTGTGTCTGTTGTCAGGGTATCCCTGAGGGTAGGCCATCTCTGCCCAGGAGAACTCGCTGGCTGAGATACTCGTCCACTGGACACTGTTGGGCAGGGGTTTGCCGTCAAGGCGCAGCGTGGCAAGCTCATTGGTCTTCACCACCAGCAAGGCTTTGTTCTCAAAGCCATCCTGGCCTTCCAAGAAGTAGGAGGAGCAGAAGTGCTGGGAGGGCAACACGGCCATCAGGAAGGGGTCGTATATTTGCCCCTTGTTCAGCATGACTCCGTTGAAGAGCAGCAGCACCTGAACGCCATGGTCGGCCTGGATGGTCACGGCGTCTGGTTGCTGGATGTCCAACTCCTTAGCCTTCCCCTGGTCCAGTGAGACAACGTCGACCTTGCTCCCCTGTCGCACCGTGACACGGGTGGCCTGGGAGGCCTGGATGATGAGGGTGTCCCGGCCTTTCTGGAAGCCGAGGGGAGGCACGATGAAGCTGGATCCCCAGCTGGAGACGGGCAGCAGCTGCTCGAAGACATGGTTACACTTGGAGAACTTCCAGGTGCAGGTGTGGCCCGTGAAGACGGCCACAGGGAGCTTGGAGGACACTCTGGTGCCGGTCAGCTCAGAGGTCGACTGGATCTGGATGCTCTGGTAGGGCAGGAGGTCAATCACCAGCTGGCTCCCCGCAGCGTACATCCTCCTTTGGTAAAAAAGCAGGTCACTGGGCACCACCTCCACACGGTTCTTCTCCTTGCCGTTGATTATGGAGAACTCCTTGAAGGTGCCCAAGGGTGTGGCGGACGGGGTGAAAATGTAGTAGTCTGTGCCCCATTCGCTCACGGGATAGATCACGCTGGTGTCGGCAGTGTAGAGCTTGTAGTTGAAGGCAGCCACCGTTACGTCTGCGGAGGACTCGATCTGGACCGTCTTGGAGGACGTCTCGGTTCCGCCCATCTCCACTCCGTCAGGGAGGGTGACGGTGACCGCCTCTCCGGCACCCAGCTTCTGCTGTTTCACAAAGTTCAAACTGGTTACCTTGACGGTCACGCTGGTGTCTGCCTGCAGGGCATAAATCTGTAGCTGGAAACGAGCGCCAGCGTAGCTGGTCTTGTAGTTCTCCATGAAGGACATGGCAAACTCCCTCCCAGCCCATCCAGCATGGCACACACCTAAGAGAGAGCACAAGACAAACCGATCCAAGGGAAGATCAAAACCACTTGTTGACGGGACAAATGTATTTTTGCCTACGTGTTGAGAATCCATGAGGGGATTAGAAGTGCAGTACTAAGACATAAGGGTTTGCAAGACAGGCCTGTTATACGATGGAACAGAGTCCTTGTACCTTGTAAAGCGAGGAGTACTTGAGGATAATTTGACAGGATAGATTGTTCACACCTCAGCATCTTTAGATTTGTTCATAATAGAAGGAATAGTTTTGTTCCGAGTAAGTGTGTGCGCTTTGAACAGTGGAACTTAATTGCTAATCAAAAACATTCAGGTCACGGAGTTTAAAAGAATCTGGACATTTCATAAATAACTATTCCACGATTCCACAGAATAGATTGAGAACCCCCCCCCCCTGCTCTGTGTGTCACTCAAATGCTGATTAACTTGAGTTTTAAATTATACTGCGGTTTTTACTTCTATAATCCAGTTTCAAACTCAATAGCTGAAGAAATAACTGCCACTGAAAACGCAGGTCTCAATTTTGATCCTTTATTCTACACACAATCTTTCCCCTGTTTAAATTCTAGTCCGCTCACCTTGGCAGTGGGACTGGCCAGGCAGGCGCAGCACCCACTGACAGGGTTGACAACATGATAAATGGCTTTAAATTGAGCGATCACTTGGCTGTACGTGTCGTGCTGAGGAATTCTTGAGCATGCTTGGGGAAAGCCGCAGCAATTGACAAAGAGGGATGAACGTGGATGCATCAGATTCAATATTAGCACATAATGGACGGAAAGCAGTTGGAGATGGATGGCAATACTGTACTACTTAAAAAAAAAAAGTGGTATTGAGATCTTATGTTGAACAGAAGGAACATATGCAATATTTATTACAACACTAATGGAAGTCCATCTGTACAGTATAACTAAAATTGGAAGTGTGATTGGAAGTGAAATATAAAATACTTTCAAATGTAATTAGATTGGAATCAAGGAAAGGAACCAGAAAGATTGAAAAATAAACACTTACCAGAGACTAGCAGAGCAACAAAACACAGCAATATCTGGGTCCCCATGGCTGCAAACACAGTATTTCTTTTACTGAGGATACCCACAAGTTTCATAATTACACATCAGAAAATACATCTACAATATTTAGTGTACTATAACAACTTTAACAAGTCACTGAAACAAGCGTACCTGGAGAGGAACTTAAGGTAACGGAATGCATTTACGGCTTAAATAGTGTCATGTTCAAGTTTACAGCCAATAAGAGCCCATTAGTCATTGAGTGGGTGTTTAGCACAGTAAACATAGACGCTCTCAAACAACTAAGGGAGTGTCAGAGTCTGCCTTTACACTTGAATGTTGACACAAGACGGAAAAGCTCTTTTAGAGACAGCAAAAATGATGGAGCACATTTACAGTAGGATAAATGCTAATGCAACAGTGATGATCCATGTTGATAATTAACACATTTACATGGAATTTCCCCTAATTGAGACTTGCATTCCCTCATTCAGAGCATCACTGAATTTGAATTGAGCACAATAAATAAAAAATAAAAAACTGAATTAAAGTGAATATAGTAGCCTACACATCCACATTCAAGTTCTCACCTTCTAAAATGGTTGCCAGTCACAGACACTTACTGCTATGGTTTTCTATACACTTTGCCATTGGTTTAACCCTCCTGTCTGCAGAATATTAGGTGCAATCAACACTATTGACTGGGCAAGGCAGGCGAGATAAGACCTCAACCACAACATTTCTCTTCATTCAAACCCTTTACACAGACTGAGCCAGGATACCAGAGAAAGAGGAATTGTTCAAGCGGGTGAACTCCATGACTCGAAACATTACAAGGAACATCAACCCCACCGATACTTACTTTGTGTAGCTCGTATCGTGTATATAAAACATACATGTGCTATTCTCTCAAAGCCACCTCTTCCACTCCCCTTTTCTTCCCTGACTGGCGTCCCCCTGGATTTTTATTGCAGTTGCAAGATGGCAGGCAGGTGGAACATCCTTGATTGCTGATGGAACACATCTGTGTGCCCTCTATGCTGGGCCGATAGCAGGGACACCTATTGCACCAGCACTCACAGTCCACAAGCTAAAAACACAGTTTCCCCCCCCCCGTGAATCCCCCCCCCAAATCAGTTATTTTCTGTGATTACCTTTGGTAATTCAATGTTGTTCTCATTGTTATACCCACGAGAAGTCTCTTTTGTCACTTACCACAACTAATTCCTATCCTTACACTAATTACACTGAGATAATGCTCATAGAAGGAGTTGACAATGGCTAATCACTGTGTTGACGGTACAAGGAAAGAACCGTTTTTGATCTTCAGCAAACACTGCACCTCTCCTTCAACTGCATGAGTCGAAGCACTGCTTGATTACTGTTGGAGTCAACTGTCTGAGGCACCCTCTGAACCAGTTAAAGAAAAAAACAACGGTACCAAGATTATGACATTTTTAACTGTATTAACAGGTTGAAACATCTGTTCTACAGATATTTCAATTTCGTCCTACTCAATGATAATGATAAACCAGTACAGTGAAGTTGATGTTTGATTTGGGCCCCAACCAACTCACAGTGTTGGTGTAAAGGCTCTGTTCTAGAGAGAGCTATTGGACCAATAATAATAGTTTGATAATGTCCAAGATGCCATATCTCAACCAACATAATTGAGGGGTCAAATATTGATGCAGCCGGACACCATTTGGTGAGGAGGAGTTCACATTGGAACTGAAACATGACTAATAGGACTTTTCCTAGGTAAGGTCCAGTCAGAATACAACAGTGTACATATGAGTGCTTCTCAATGGCTTAACACTCTGGAAACAGGGAGTGCCTTTTCTTTGCATTGCTGTAATGTAAACGAGGTTAGCCGGACATGATTGCTTAATCAAGTAGAGCAGGGGTTGATCATTGTGCTGAACTGCGAAGGGATTAGGATATGTCTATTGTCAATATATAATGAGATTACGGAAGGGGAAGCACAGTACATGGGGAGGGTGAATGAGCACACATGGAAGAACGTTTTTTGTACATTTTTTTTACTCAATGAAGGCATGAAACATCGAATCCACAACTGGAAAGATGACAGAATTCAATGGCAGCACTGACGACAGGTAGACCATGCCTCCCATGCTCACGGTCCCCGACCTGTGCCAAAGCACATCCAGGGAAGTCACTCAAATCCCGGAGGCCAACTGTCTCATCCGAGGTCAAGGGACTGTGGTCGTCACAGAGAAAGCATAGCTCGCTTGTGTGTCAGATTGGAAGTTTGACTGTCACCACAGAACACCAGCTTCAACCCACAGCACAAACTCCTCCGGGGAGGGTTCTTCTGGAGGACCGCAGTGACCTCTGATCTCACTGGGCACTCTGATTTCCAGATGATTCTCTTCCTTGAGTACAGCTCCAGGTCAGGGTCCTCCGCAGAGCACTCCTGGATGCCCTGGCGGGAGTATATGCACTTCACTAAACTTCCTGAAGGGGGGGCTCTCCCAGCGACCTTGGTGGGAGGTCACATAGGGACACCAGGAGGGCTCAGGGTCCACATGGTTTGGGGGATCCTACTACTGTAATACTGTATGCCCACCATCTTGTTTTTTTTCTTCACCATTTTGAATGTTTTCAAAGTCATTCGTAAGTCTGTTGGAGTCTGTATTTTGTCAAAAGACTGTGACCATTTAGTGTCAGTAAGACTGACTCAAGTTTAGAAGGTTCCAACATACTATATAGAGCACCTCTTCTCTGGAACAAATTACCTGTTTCAATTAAGGAGGCTGATACTGTTTCGACATTTAAAATGAGGTTAAAAACGTTCTTGTTTAGACAATTCTACGATTGTCAAAGGTAATCATGTGCGTATTTACATTCTATGTAAATCTGAGGTGTGTGTTTGCCTATGTGTGTATCACATGTAACTTTTAAATTGTAATTATAGCTTATATGTTCACATTGCCCCATCTAGATGTTACATCTTGATGTTACAAATAAAGTAAACCTGTTACTGTATATTGTTACTGTTATAGTTTCCGTTGCTGTATATTGTTACTGTTATAGTTCCTGTTACTAGTTGGAGACAACGGGGGACTGGTTGTTTTCATCCTTATTCGTATAAGTAAAATTTATTTTAGAGTTCTTTCCTCTGGAACAGATTACATGTTCCAACCGAGGGGGGCTGTCGCTGTCTTGGTGTGTGGGGCTGCATCAAATACCCCTTTTAGCTCTGCTAAATTGCTGCACTAGTCCACACTTGACCGGTGGGGATCTCATTCTATTATGAATGTAACTGTTAACTGCTCCTGGCATTCTCTAATCCCTGCTCTCTGTCCCCCCCCCCCCACACACACACATCCCTTGTGGTGTGGGGGGTTTGAGCTGTCAGCACCTGCCTGGTCATCGGTCTGCCAACGCTGGACCTGTCTCCAGGATGGCCAACAGCGAGTCTCCCGGTCCTGTCCTACATCTATAAAGTTGAACAATCGATTTTGGTGTTTCAAAACCCATTGACACTGTATGACTATGTTTAGCCTGTGTTCTGCTCCTCTCTCTCACCAACCGTCTCTGGAGGAGGGGGATCCCTCTCTGAATTGCTCCTCCCAAGGTTTCTTCCAGTTTTTCTGGGAGTTTTTCCTTGTCTTCCTTGAGGGTTTAGGTTGGTTGAGGGGCAGTTCTGTGGGCGTATGTGAAGCCCTCTGTGACATGCTTGCGTGTAAAAAGGGCTATACAAATACATTTGATTTGATTTTATACTGGTTTGTGTTTATGTCTATGGACCATATGTATAACCAATCACAGAACATTTTGTTTTCTTTCCTTGTTTATGCCCCAGAAGAGGTAATCATTTTGAGGTCAATTTTGTGCCACAGGAAAACAATGCCAATATGCTAGTTTGCAGGAGTTTTGAAACATCTGATTTCTTATTTATAGAGAAGCAATGAGGGATAAGGGTAATGATTTCCAATGAGCATTCTTCATGCTTTGATTAAATGTCGTTTAGAGGCGTTTTCAATGGCAGATATGGATAACTGAGCTGTGAAGCAGTAATTCAGTATCCAACAGTGAACACTAGCATTCCCCTTCACGCATCCTAACCCAAACGTCTGGGCACAGTCAGTTACAGGAGTTGACATCCAGCCTGAGATGATTGATGAGTGGACAGAAAACACTACTTGGGTCAATAAAATGGTGTTAAAACACCTTGTGAAAACAAAGTGTCAAGTGACACTGGCTAGTCAATATTAATGCTTGAATGCCATAAATGAAAGGCTAATATTGAAAAGAAAATGCCGAATTCATTAAATCAACATTTCCCAGCAACCACTTGAATCATTCGGTTACAGTTTGGGTTCTGGTGAGGTAACACATTTGTCTCCTTGTGCATATTGATCCATATCCAACATTGCCACATCTCAAATGTGTTCTTTAAACAGAGAATTTACCACAGTCAACATCATTCATTCAGGGATTAACTGTGACCCCTGCATGTGACACACATCCCCGTAGGACAGCTGCGCGTCATACAGCACCCGGCCTCTCTCTCCCTGGCCTGGCGTCATGTCTTGTGGCCTGGCCTCGACCCAGCCTGGCCTTGTGTCCCCTGGCCTACCCTCATCCTAGCCTGGCCTTGTGTCCCCTGGCCTGCCCTCCTCCTAGCCTGGCCTTGTGTCCCCTGGCCTGCCCTCCTCCTAGCCTGGCCTTGTGTCCCCTGGCCTGCCCTCCTCCTGGCCTGCCCTCCTCCTAGACTGGCCTTGTGTCCCCTGGCCTGCCCTCCTCCTGGCCTGGCCTTGTGTCCCCTGGCCTGCCCTCCTCCTGGCCTACCCTCCTCCTGGCCTGCCCTCCTCCTAGCCTGCCCTCATCCTAGACTGGCCTTGTGTCCCCTGGCCTGCCCTCCTCCTGGCCTGCCCTCCTCCTGGCCTGCCCTCCTCCTAGCCTGCCCTCCTCCTGGCCTGCCCTCCTCCTGGCCTGCCCTCCTCCTAGCCTGGCCTTGTGTCCCCTGGCCTGCCCTCCTCCTGGCCTGCCCTCCTCCTGGCCTGCCCTCCTCCTGGCCTGCCCTCCTCCTAGCCTGGCCTTGTGTCCCCTGGCCTGCCCTCCTCCTAGCCTGGCCTTGTGTCCCCTGGCCTTGTGTCCCCTGGCCTGCCCTCCTCCTGGCCTGCCTTCCTCCTGGCCTGCCCTCCTCCTGGCCTGCCCTCCTCCTGGCCTGCCCTTCTCCTAGCCTGGCCTTGTGTCCCCTGGCCTGCCCTCCTCCTAGCCTGGCCTTGTGTCCCCTGGCCTGCCCTCCTCCTAGCCTGGCCTTGTGTCCCCTGGCCTTGTGTCCCCTGGCCTGCCCTCCTCCTGGCCTGCCTTCCTCCTGGCCTGCCCTCCTCCTGGCCTGCCCTCCTCCTGGCCTGCCCTCCTCCTAGCCTGGCCTTGTGTCCCCTGGCCTGCCCTCCTCCTGGCCTGCCCTCCTCCTAGCCTGGCCTCCTCCGTGCATGGTGCAGTGGGCCTTCTCGAGCTGAGCGCAGCATCCCTGCTGCACCCATCCACACGACACACGCTCCTGCATGTACATTTGTGGGATTCCTAGCTGTGCTCTGACTGCTTGCAGGTGGACCCAGGGGCGTTGTTACACATACAACTATACTGGGACACAGGCCCCTATTCATATCCCTTTTATTATTTCAAGCTTGTTGCGCACAATGCACTATAAGGCTATAGGAACTCCCCTTGCTTAACCCACTATACAACAGTTCAGGAACGCAAGTTTGATGTCAGCTTTGGCAGCAGGGACATCAATAGTTAATGCCAGCGAGCACATTTTGTTTGCATTCATTTGTGCGCACATCCTGTTTTGATGAGCTTCATGTAATATTGTTTTTACGTTTTAGTCAAAATAAGATCATCGGTAGGCCTATCATTTAGATTGTTCTTTAGTTTTGTAATGTTTTCTTAGTCTTTTCAATTCTGACTTGTGTGCTGAGTCTGACACCTGGACTTCTGTGTGCGCGCTGCAGCGGCTGTTTGGCAAGCTCAGAAGAGCGCGGTGACACGGAATTCTGCATGCATCGGTTTGTGTTTTCGGTTAAACGGCATTTAGTATCAATCTAAATGTATGCATTGACCACTAAAGTAAATTGTTAAAACTCAAACGTCAGATTTCACTGGGGCACAGCAGAGTTATACAGGGGCACGTGCCTCAGTAAAAAGGGTCTAACAACGCCCCTGGGTGAACCTAGCCCATACTCGGACACCGTCCCTTGTAGCAGCAGCTGCAGTCCTTGGGCTGGACACAGAGGGCGCTATTGAGCCCCAGATCAGGGTCACAGAGTCAGTCATCCCAAGGGGCTGAGGGTCAGCTCTGCTCAGATCTGGAAGCTGTCCAGACAGCTTGGAGTGCAGCCAGATGGACGAGCCTATTCTGTGGAGGAATATAGAGAAAAACAAAACATGCTCAGCCCTCACACTCTGCTGGTGGGAGACAGCTGTACTTGGCTCACAGAGTTAGGGTTGGTCAATGATGCATTACTACCATCTAGTGGCTCAACAGCAACCCAGAGGAAGAGACCTGAATAACAACCACTGTTCACCCACGAGGACTGCCGTATTCATCCTAAATCTTTCACATGCTATCAAAGCAGTAGCCTGCAAAGGAGAAAAAACTAATGACTTGACTGTAAAAAACGGCATCTGGAGACCAGGATATGAATTCGAATGCAAGCAGGCCCTAATCTCAGTAGAATGTCCTCGATATGTGATTAATATCAACCAGCCAAACACAATGAAAAGTTAATAATGTGGCAATCGTGGGCTTCATCAAGCCATCCATATTTCATTTAGCACGCAATGATGCCGAACCCGCAAACGTCGCAGCTACAATTCCAGGGGAAAGTCAATTTGTTTTCGCTCGTATAACAAAGCGCTGGAAGCACATTCAGACTCGAGGCAGAAGCCCAGGATCCTCCGGGCATGAACAGCAATCCTCTCTCTCCGGCAGACAGCAGTGCACTCCACCAGGGAGTCGCCGAGGGCGGACCGGAGCGCTCCCTGATGACACAGGTCACTGACACAGATCCTGAACATGGCTGCTGTTTCCACTTGACCATGACAGGCTGAGAATGGCCCATTAACCTCTAGGATCCTCCCTCGGGGCCCTCTGGGCCAGAATAGAAGCCCGGTTGCTGGGAGGAGCTGTGCCCCAGAGTCAGCCCCCCTCACGCCGCGAGTCTCCGACGGTCCTTCACTGCCAGACTGCTCTGGGCTGAGGGGCTTCCGAGAATCGGCCGCCGCGAGGCCGTCTGCAGCAGGGTCAGGGCTCCAGGTCCCCAACTGGCCACAGGTGGGGGGTTTTCCACAGAGACGGAGGACGAGTGTTGTGCTTGTGGAGTGCCTGAGAATGAAGCCGAGGTTCTGTGAGTATACGAGAAGGTCGGCTGGCAGAATGGACCCGTACTGAGGCGCTTGGCTGGTGAGTCCTGCCCTTCCTCAACACTCCTGCAGGGGGAGCCAACACCGCACTCAACACTCCCACATCGACAACAAGCATGCGGGATTACAATTCAGTGTGTGTACTGCTTTTTCAATTTCAAAGGGCATGGACTTCTTTAAAATCAGTCATGTTTCCAAACACAGCATTTTATTCTCTGGCTGAAAAAGTCAGATAATAATCGAAGGTTACAGTTAATCACACCAAACAAAATGGCACAACATCATGTCAGCCCATGTCATTCGTCATTACTCTCTACGGTCTTGCTGTTCATCTTTAACAGTGCATTGTCCATGACCAGAACATGCCAAACAGGGCCCAGGCCCATTGTCTGTCGCCACATGAAACTCTATGGGAATCAGCCCAGGGTTCTGCACACACATACTTGTAAGCTGGACCAGCAATTCACTCTACTGGGTGCTGATTAGAACGATCGAGACGGCCTTTGTACAGGCATGCTGCTCGAGTCCTCATCCCAGGTCTTGGTGCTGCAGTACAAGTCGGGGCCACAGGAGGCAGTGTGACCCAGGGCCTGGCGGGTGTGCGGCTCACAAACACAGAGCTGGCACAGGCTTCATCAGACCAGAAAAACCTGTGTGTGTGTGTGTGTGGGAGGGGAAGGGAAGGGAAGGGGGTAAGGGGGCATGTTCACTGTCTAACATGTTAGCGCTAAGTAGCATGTCAACCGTTTACGCATTTACGCTGCATGTTACGTTTGATGCAAACATCTGTTGGCTTGTTATACATGTATAAACGAGTAGGATCGAGGACTAATCCAGTGTTGTTGTCAAGCAAACCTGTGGTGGAGGGGTTTGCAGGCGCGTGTCGGAGGCAAAGTCCCCGACATCACCGTGTAACACCTGAAAGGAAACGAGTCAAAGTAAAAACATCTAATTACAGAGAAAATTGTTGGCATTCACCTGTCTCTGTGGGCATTATAAAGCGCTCCCGTATTTCCTGGTGAACCACGCAGGCCTGGTTGCTGACGGCAGGTGGAGCTTATTCCTTCAAGACCCCTACGGGGTGACCCGAGCTGCTTGGCATGGGTCTGTGTGCAGTGGCGGATCTAAGGGGTGGCAACGGGTGGCAGCTGCCACCCCAATAAAAAATACTGCCGCCCCAATTATTTGTAGTATATTTTTTTTTAATGCATTTTGCAGAAGCTTTTATCCAAAGCGACTTCCAAGAGAGAGCTTTACAAAAGTGCAGAGGTCTCTGATCATAACAACGAGATAGCCCCAAACATTGCGGGTAGTCAAAACACGATAGCATACATTGTGAAAAAACAGTCCCAAAAGGAAGAACCACAAAAGCATGTCGTGAAACAAGTTACAATTAAACAACATGAACCTCAATCTTCCCATGGAAAAATACTATTTGTACATTACAGAACATTTCAATAAATAATATTAATGTTACTGTTTGATTTAAACTACAATGTTCTAGCCTAATCATTTACCATAGGGAGTACTGTACCCCCCCTACTTTGGGTTTGATTCGCCTCCAGGAGGCCACCCAACAACTTCCTTCTGCCACCCCATTGCCACCCCAAATGAGATCTGCCCCTGTCTGTGTGGGCCTGCAGAAGCAGAGCTCCACCCTCTGGCTGCCCTGACTGGCACACCAGACAGCGTCGCAGATGGTAGCGTAGACTGGGACCCAGTTGGGACGATGTTATTGTTGCACCGTGTCTGGTAGAAAGAAAATCCAGATTGTTCCTCTACTCTGACCACTGAAATACTGTTAGAACTGTGCACTTCTGGTCCCCGGACTGTCTGCTGTACTTACCACATGCACCACTTCTATGTGGCTTTGGATACAGGCATCTGCTGAATGAATTCAATGTCATTTGTAGATGGTGGTTTTGAACACAGAGAGGCAATCGTGGATCGGTTTCTCCCGGGGGCCACAAGCAGGCATGTGCTGTGACCCCCTGGCTGGTCTTCAAGTCCTGCCCCAGCTGGTTGGTGTAGCGAGGCCCAGACAGGAGCCCTCCTGGTCAGGGAGCCTGGGGGGAGACGTCTGGCTCCAGCCACGGGCAGTGGCGTTCACGGTGGTCCCCTGCGGAGAGAGGAGGTCGTTGTCTGCATCTGCTGTTATTTTTGGCCACTCGGGCTGCAGACGGATGTGTGGTTGCTGAGGACTGTGTCCAGGGCATGGGGAAGCCAGGCACACAGTACCTGGAGGATAGCATCCGCCTCTGTGACCTGTAGCCTGTGGAGGATCCTCACCACGCCAGATTGGACACAAAATACAAAACCTCCTCTGACAATACCTCTACAGAGGGACAATGTCCCACAAGATATTTCAGGCTCAATTATAAAATAGAAGCATTTTAGTAATATACTGGATGTAAAATGTCAAGCTTATTATTATTTTAATCCAATAATGGTTCCAATCTTGCAATTTTGATTGGCAAGCTCATAATAAGTGACACATAACTTCAAAGGGCAAGACTAGAACATCTGCCTTGAGATTGCTTGCTGCAGCAAAGAGAAAATGGATGGCCATTCCTTGGTTCATGTTTGAGCCTGTCAGTAAAACATTTGTCTTGGGGTGACTTGTTATTAGTACAGGCTATTCTCTGGTTTGTGCTTGAGCCTGTCAATAGAAATGAGAAAGGACACTACTGAGCGGAACCTGGCCACCGTGAATTATTTATTGCTGTCTGTATATTTAGGAAGTTTCACTTATTTAAGCTCAGCATAGATGTAAATGATGTTCTGTGTACTTATGTGTTATGTTATGCCAGGTGCTTGGGTTTTCTTGTCTAAAGAATTTCAGTGCCCAGTCTGACCTTGTGTTGTCCTGTGTACCTGACAAATAAAAGACTTGAACTTCATTTCCAGCACCTGAACGAGCCACTTACCACCAATAGGAAAGCTTCTCTCATTATGAGAGACAATCAAACAATTCGATGGAGAATCACTACAACACTGTAGTCTCCCCAACATTGCAACCTCCCTGTGTAAACTAACGGCAAATTGAGAACTTGAGGACGCAGCCCTTGTCGACTCCCTGGACGGTGACATGGTTCTTGGACATGCCCATGAGGACGACTTCACACCTGGTCCACAGCTCAGCTGTTCTGAACTTTGACCCAGAATTCCTCAGAGGTGTCTCAGTTCCAGAGTGTCGGCGCAGTAAGATTGAAACCCCTGGCAGTTACAGTCTGTGGTAGTGGGGGGGGATCTCCCGCTATCCAGGCAGGGTCTGGCTGTGGGCCTCTTTGTTCTGAATGTGTAGGGCTGTCATACGCGGAGACAAACGGTGTGTCGATGATACGCGCTTTACACTCCCTTCTCTGACGTTTCGTCAACAAATCAACATTTCAGCAGAGTTGTCTTCAGAGTTTTCGAGAACAACGCCCAGATGTGAGGACTGCACACGCTTGACAGTGCCTCTAATTGAACGGCTCAAAATGCACGAGCCACATTAGATTACCCATTATTCTTGTGATCATTACAGTCTGTTGGTTTGATAAATTACAAATGCTGCCTCTACCCCCAGTCGCACAGCAGCCAAACACTGAACAGAGACACTACAGAGAACCAGGCGCTGTTGTTGTCTTTTTTTCCCTGAAATGGATGCATACGGAGAAATGTGATCAAGTGAAGATGACAAGTGAATTCATTTGGAGCCGTTGATGGACGTGGGCACTGTATTTGGTTGACTGACGAGAGCAATCGTGCCTGCACCCCTGGGCTAGGCTTGGATTATGGACAAAGATACAGTGCTTTATGCAAGAAATGACCACGAAACAGTCATTTTTCATGTCAGATGACACATTGCACTGATACATAAATGAGTCATTTTGTTGGCAAAGGACTCCTCACTCCCGTCGATTTTGAATTTGTCAGGCTTCTTCCAGACCAACCTTAATCAAGAGCGTTTGACTACGTGGATTAAGGTGCAGCTGGTTAAACAAAGTCAAGATTTGCTGGGTGTATCAGTCGACCCAGAAGAACCGGCAGTGCTTTCCCCAGCTCGGCATTTTGGAGAGCCGTTGGCTGGGACAGCTTGTCCCCTCGGGGCAGGAGAACCCTTCCAGCTGCGGGTGTCATGGGCGGAGCAGTTACACCGTTCAGAGCAGCCGTTGACTCTCCCCTAGCTTCAACGAAACAATGAATCAGAGTTTGAGTGTGTCTGTGTGTGCGTTTGGGAGTGGGTGTTCCAACTGTTCGCTAAACACGAACCATCCAACTGACACCCTGAGACAACAAAAAAAGCCTTTGGATTTGGAGATTAGTCTGACTCACCAGACAAGTGAGTGACGTCAATTCCCAGTTGAGACATTAATCAAAGACCAGAAAGGACTGGGACATGGCACATCAGGTTGTGGGGCAGTTGTGCAAACATGTTAGACACCTGCACCCATGGGCTTAGTGCAGAGTGATGATTCATTTTAGTATCACTTTGCAACAAGTGCTGCATAATCCCACCACAGAGCATGATCCTAAAGACAAGCAGCCACACTTACTGTATGAGGTGAGATACAACCATCGCCACTGAGGTCACACTTATGGTCAAACTCACTCCTCTCCAAACCATCACTGGCAATATGCAGAAGCTGATGATCATTACCTGGCTGACAGGTTTCTGGTGTGGAAGAAATTGGTATTTCCTGTGTGTTTACAGTATTCACTAATCCATAGAACTAGTCATTGGATACTAGTTAGTATGTTCTCATGTAAGCTTGCTCTTAATAAGAGTAGATTGTGTCTATGTCAGACTTGTAACGTCATTACTGCCTGACTGTCACTATCTATGTTTACATTCTTGTGCCCTATAAAAGATGGTCTTCCGTCCTTCAGAGGGGAGAGAGAGATGATTGAGACCTAAGCCTGGTGTTGTGTTGTCATTTATTGTCAGAGGTCTGGTTTTCTCTCCCAATCTACAGATTGATAATATTGATAAAATAAGATTGATAAAATCCAGAACTCAACTGAACTTATTCACTCTGTGTGTGAAGAGACGGACAAAACACTTTCTTCCTCACTGGTTAGGGTAGACACGGGGGTGGTGAGGTGGTCGAGTGCCCGCCCCCCATGAACACACATCCTGGCTGAGGTCACAGGCCTCCTGGATGGAGAAAGAGGTGAGGACCAACACAGTCTCTCTGGACCCTGAATCGGGCCATAGGAGGGAGCGAACACCAGGCATCTCAGCAGCTGAGGGTCCGATGACTCAGGCCCAATCCCAATTCTCTGTCTTACCCCTTAACCCTACCCCTTAGTTTTGCGCGTTCACGTGAGAGTTAGGGCTGTCCCAATACTCGTTTTGATCGAGGGGTAGGGACAAGGGGGAGGGGTACATACCCCTTAAAACCAAGAGTTTTCTGGAGCTAATTGAAACCAAGAGGTATGTGAATACCACGCAACTGGCAACAATGGCGGCCAGATCCCCCAGTGAGAGTCCCATAAATGTAATATTTTTGGCTTAAATCATTGATTTGAAAATTACGACAATATTGTTTTGTGCTGTACACAGGCCTTTACATATATATTTGCAACCAAGTTCTTAATAGAAAATTTGTTAAAAATCGCTAATTTGCCACGCTAACGTTAGATTGCTGATTTGCACAACGGTCCCGCAGTTCTCTGACTAGCCTCGAATGGACTCCATTCCAGACATATTTATACGTAACTGTACCCCAGCGGTGTCTCATTTCATAGGGGTATGTTTTCACCCCTAGCCCTTACCCCTCAGTTTCGAGGAACAAGGGCTAGGGGTAAACTAAGGGGTAGAGGTAAAGGGTAGGGGTAAGGGGTAAAACAGATTATTGGGTTTTGGCCTCAGCCTGGCTAGTGGAGGGGAGATGGTGGGGTACTGCTGGAGGCTGCTGCCAAGCACCTGCACATGCCCCAGGCTGCTGTGCAGCAGGTTAATAACCTCTGTACTCTGATTGGTCCTACGCATTCCATTTGATTCCACGAGATTAGCATTTTGTCACCCTTGGAGCCTGTTAGCGACATGACCATCCATTTTGAAACATCAAACATGACGTGGGCATTGCATTGGAGCTCAATCTGCAAGTGAGAATGTGACAAAATGTGGCAAAGAGGAGGGGGGCACTGCCTGGAGCGAACCTGCACAATAACAGTCATCCAGGAAGCTGAGGCTATGATGGGAATTCCACGCTGGACATCTGGTCTGTGATTGTTATGCTGAGGAAACATGATGAGATACCTTCTCTCCGGAGGATTGGCCCAGGATATGCCTTATAAAGAAAACATGTGCATTTTAAATTAAGATCATGCAGGAAATTGTGGGTGAAGTGTGAAGAAAGTTCATGCATTTGTACGCTTTCTGATTTTTTTTTAAAGATCCTGCAGGACATGTGTCCCTTTCAACAATTCCCCTGCTGTAAGCAAAACTTGTCGCCCTCGAACGGTGAGTGCGAGTTAGACGGTGATAGAGATAAGACTATCAGTGCTGGTGTCAAGTTACAACTAGCTCAACAGCCAATAGGGAATTCACAGGCACAGCTTATACTGTAGTATGACTGCTGGCTGGTGTACACACCTTTGTTAGTGCGCACATACACACGTTTGGAAACATTGTCAAGGATCACAAGGAGAGGACAACAACACAAGTAGTCTACGGCCAACCTTGTACAGCTACACGTGCGAAACAAAGGGTGAGATATGCATTTCTTTTTATTCTTGAATTCGTTTACAACTACAAAATAGTAACTTTTTTTTCTTTCTGTGAATTATGTGGTTGCGATGACACATTTTGTACGTGGGGGATTCCAAATGAGCGCTTACAGCTGTGGTTCACCAATTCAAATAACCCAGCAATGAAATCCTCTTTAAATATAAAATAGGTAGGTGCATCTTTTGACAGTTCGTTGCAAACTAACATCTCAGCATTCATTGCTGTCAGAATGTCTGCAGGTGAGTTGGTAAACCGTGCACTGACGTGTTTGTAGCTAACCTGCCACTCAACATTGTTTGTCAAGCACCATTCCAACAACAGAGGACCTTGTCAAAAACATTATTATGAGACCAACCACTCGGACAGAGTGACACTATTTGGAATCTGTTGGCATGACATAATCCAGGTCAACATTTTAGGTTCTCCTATGAGTAGAGTTGCAGCCCTTCCTGAGTCATAATAACTCAAACGTATACAAATAACTAAGGGTAGGCCAACTGGACTGTCACTGTTGGGACTTGAGAAGCTTAAGGGAGAGGGAGGGGTAACTATACAATCTTTCAAGGTTCTTGCTTTGAGGAGTGCAACCCAAGTGATGGTTCAAACACACCTTTTCAAATCTGATTTAACCCTAAATGAGTCATAATGCTTTCTTGATTCGGTTCAATGTGAATGCATTACGTCTGCTACAATGCAAAGCCTGCCATAGCACAGCACTTTATGATGTTGACAAAGACTTGCCTGTTAAACACCTTTAGACTCTGTGTGGTCATAGGGATTGAGTGTTGTGCTCAGTGACGTCCTCTGTATCTAAGAAAGGAGTCAAAATAAGTAGACTACAGCAAAAAGTTGTTTCATGTGGTTAAGGCTAGCATACTGATATAGTCAAAAGCTCTACCTATAGCAGCTATTGTAACTACTGCGTTACTACTAGGAAATAAACTGTTCTTATGCATTCAATTCTACTTAATTTTAAGAACACGGTCGAATTGGACTACTTTGAGGACTGCAAACGTTGTTACCACAGAAAAAGTATTGTTCCAAAAAAGTTACTGAGAGCAAGTAATTTTCTGATATTTAACCGAGCTCCCGTAAAATTCGCACCTGGATACTATGAGACCTTGTCAGAATCACTTAACCCACGCAGGTTTATTTGCAGGATAACTTACAGCAACATTCACCTACAGTTAGCTCAATACGTTTTGTTACTTCTTTTTAAATCCTATTTTCTTCAATGTCACAAGACAGGACAAATGAGAGCAGAAATATTTTTTGAGCTGACTAGACGTGAGGCAGTAGAATGTAGCAAGACTGCATGACGTAACTGTCATTATCTGATGTTTTCAAACTTGCTACTAGTTGCTAGTGAATCCCCTACTTCTTCAAACACTTTTCAAGTAAAACAAAAACCTATCAGTTGGTTCCGGCTATGCACGCAGTGTTTTCTGTAAGCGACGCGTTTACATTTCGGTGTCCTGTCCTTCAGATACTGTGACAAGCAACCTGCTCTCTCGTCTCCTCGGTGAGTCTCTAAATACATTAGGTGGTATTTTAGGTGGGTAGTAGACAAAAACCCCCCCCAAAAAAACCATGCCATCTGTTTGTAATTGTAATCATTAAACCCGTATGTTTAATCTATTCTTATTGGAGTAGCAAGTGTAAGGCTTTAATACAGATTATTCTATTGGACAGAAGCTTTACCATCGAATTATTCTATAACACTTTACTTGAACTGAGACTATCACTAGGCGACTACATGCACTTTGCAGAATGAGCAAGAAGCAAGGATCATCTTGTGTTGGTGTTGGTGAATCTATATTAAAATAAGAATATTAAGATAATTCTGTTTTAGGTAGGCCTATGGTAAGCAATGTGTACTTAGAATCACTGTTAACATTGCTGCTGCTGACAACCTGCACCACAGTATCTTTTCAGCATTGTTTCAAGTCAAAACCGTAACTTAAATTTGCCATTCAAATGAGCAAACTGAACCCATAAGGAAGATATTTTACGGTCAGTGGATGTTGCCTTCAGTGCTGCACAGGTGTTGAGAATAGACGGTGTAGTCAGAACTCTTAAGTTAGAATTCACTTGTGATGTTATATTCTTTCACGTCCTGACTTATTCGTTTTCGGTAGGTCTCTGTGTGTGAACACGTGCTCGTCATGCATGCATTCTAAAGTGTGTCAGCCTGACCTGAATATTTTCTCAGATCAAACACTCAAGTTGTGGAGAGAGCTTTAGTTCTGCTATACCGATGCGCGCTTCCCCCAAAGAGAGGAACAGGCCCGCATAGACATCAAATGAATGAAACTCAGAGGAACTTTGTATTAGGCTTTTGAACATTTGTTTGAATCAAATACATTTTCTGAGAGGGATTTAAGATCTGTGGGTGAGAAGCTGGGTAGCTGAAAGGGAGCGGGTGCCAGCCAGGATGGAGGTTGAATGCTGAAATCCTTCAGTGTCTGATGCTCTAGGTGGGCAAAAGGAACCCCAGACAGACTGACGTTTTTGTCTATCATGAAACGTTGGCGTTTTTTTATAAAACCGAAAAGGGAACTGACGCTTTGTATTGTCTTGTTTTAGTAATGAACTTGTAATTTGCAGGAAGAACAGAGCTGACATGGTTTGTGACATTCTACATGTAAGGATAGTTCTAGATGTTTCTCTCTGCTGCCTAGTCCCGGAAGTGTTATTTTGGATATTTGCATCTGATTCAGCTAGATAAACAGTTCCTGTAGATATGACAGACTTGAGTAAACATTTCAATGAGAATATTTTCTCCCTTCACTGAACCACAGGAAAGTA
Source organism: Hypomesus nipponensis (assembly GCF_054491055.1). Lineage (NCBI taxonomy): Eukaryota > Metazoa > Chordata > Actinopteri > Osmeriformes > Osmeridae > Hypomesus > Hypomesus nipponensis. The sequence continues at coordinate 4,429,364 of NC_140362.1, read as the reverse complement.
CCACATTGGAAGTGAATAGCAGATGATGTGTGAGCTGTCTTTCATCCTCTCTGGCAAACTTTCGTCCTTCTGTCTTTTCTCCTCTCTTTCTTTGTTCATCTATTTGTTCTGTCTTTTCCACACAACTTGATGATATTGAAATGTAATCTTTTGTGCACTCGGTATTTTCCTCTTGTTCGCTCGCCCTCTCACAAGCTCTCTCACATAGCATTCACCCTCTTGTGCTTTCCTCCTATTTCCCTTCCTCTATATATCCACGTCTGCGATTGTTATCTCTTACGTCAATGTCAGGTGTGTGTGTGTGTGTGTGCTTGCATTTGTGTTAAAGCCAGGGTATTATCTTGTCTGAGTGTACGTGAAAGCAACATCCTTTTTGTACATCACTCGTGTCAGTGTCTGTACCTCAACAGTGTTTGCGTGCGTCTGTTTGGTCGTTGATAGCACTGTTCATCTTTTGAAATTAAGCCCTGTAAACAAGATCTTGATGTTCTCCAAATGGGGCCAGGTTTAGTCAGAGGGGCATGCTGCTAGAGGTTAATCCTATCACTGGAAAAAAACACACACACAGACACACACACAGGAGCTAATCTAAGAAAATGTGAGTTTACTATGCAGTAGTTGTGGGGCTTCCTTGTAGCATTGCACCCTTGATTTATGATTTTTAGATTTATGATAGTCAATTATGTTTGCTGCACTGGCTCCAGGAGAGTATCTGGCTCTGTTTTTATTAGGAAACCAGCGTTTATTATGAGGCGCAAATTTGGTCTGGTAAGAAACAAACCTGGAAAAAAGGAGCAGATTTGCCATTCAAATATACAAAAAATATTGAAAATTGAAGAAGAGCCCAAGCTTTACAAAGTATTTCGATTCAGAGGCTGTGGACTGCGTTGATAAATATTTTCAAATTGGATCCGGTTATTATTTCATCCCACAGTGACTCTGGAGACCAAATTGGATCCAGAGGTTTTTTTATTTTAATTTGTGGCTGCTTAGGTAGGTTGTTTGTGTTTGGAGATTTACTATCCAGCCAGGAAGGCCAGAGAGGCCCGCAATGCACTTTCTCCAGACAGTCGTCCGTTATTTGATTAGCACCCTAAAACCCCATATTTCTCCCTCCATGACACACTGCTGGGTCATTTTGCGAGGCAGCCAGTGGGGTTCGATCCCCAGTCTCCGGCTCCCACTGCGGCCCCTGTTGAGCACAGCCTTGTGGAGACTTCGAGAGCCGAGGCAAAATCATAGATGCTCCGACCCAAGGCCGTTCTCAAGCATCGAACCAACTTGGATGGAGGAATTTCTCTCCAGCCACCCCATTCCAGGAACCCCCTTTCTTTCCATCCTGCTCTCCTCTTACCAAGTATGGCGAGCCGTAGGAACTTCTTAACATATTATTAGGCCGGAGGTCAATTCTCAGAAGCCAGTCTGTCCTAACAATGCAAGTTATGCACACATATTACACCAGAGTTGTCATCCGAAGAAACAGCACTTGGATACAATGGATGCATGGAAAATCTGGAGGAGTCGCAGCAGATTCCTCCGCCTTGTTTACGAGAATTCTCCCAGCGTGCCTCGGGTGAGCCGAGGTCACAGGTCCGCTGCCAGGTCCGACCACCTAGGCATCGACCTCCAGTGGGCAAGAGGTGGTTTCCCGAGCACTGCTGTTTAAATATATCCCTGATTGTACTAGGCCCGGCCAGCTGCACTTGGGGAGCTTTGTTTCGCTGCCTGGGAACAGCTGAGTTTACGTCTGTGTGGCTTGGAGACGCCGACCAGGAAGGACTCTGTCCCTGGCTCCAGGCCAGGAGGAGAGACTTGGCTTTCGCATTAAGAAGGCACACGGTTGAGCAGAAAACAATCAACGTACCTGTCGATATATATATCCTAAACGTGTGCCGGCGGACGCTGTCATATTTGCGTCACGTCGCGTCGTATTTCCACATTGTGTTGCAGTGTTTAAATAGAGTGTGGCCTATGCAGTGGATGTAAATCACTTTTCTTTCTAATGTGGAATAAGAGCTGATTTGTGACTCAGCTTGGTCGCTCCACCTGGTACACAGCATGGAGGAGGGGCAGGGGAAAACGTTGAATAGGCCCCGATGCCAGCTGACTGTGACCAAACACCCAGAGAGGTCGCAGGTTTCTGCTGAGCACTGTGGGAAATGAGGTTTCTGTTGTGCAATCACTGTAGTTTTCCGTTGAGCCTGTTTTTATGTAACCTATACTGGAAATGTGACATGCAGACAATATGACGAAGGTGTGTTTTTTAGTGTATCTTCCACACCATCTATTGCCGAGACGTCATTTTCACATACGAGCGAGTGTCATTAGCAAGTCTTTTAGAACACTCTGTCTCATCTCCCTCCAGCATTTGAGAAGATGATGCGATTCCTGTTCCTGTGCCTGGTACTGCGAGCTGCTATAGGTACGTTTTCACCTTTCGCCTGTTTCCATCAGGTGATAAACATCAAGTCAGACACCTTATCTGTTATGGCCTCTTTCTACATACCTATGCATGTGTCTTAAACAGACTCAAAACAAACGTGCCTGAGTGAAAATATGCCATTGAGTTGATCCTTAACACCATTTTGACATGGAAGTACAGCGTTCGAGAACCCCAGAATAGTCCATGTGATGATCGTTTCAGAGGGGAAGGAGTGAGCTTAAAAGCTTGAGCATGCAGTTGGTGCTGTGATGGGCCTTTAGTGTCACAACAGTCGTTCTTTTATGGGATGTTGACGTCATCCTAGCTCCAGTTTGTAGTGATGTGTGATGGTTGAGAGCTAACGCAGGTCTTCTCCCTGTCCTCTCCAACAGCTACAGAGTTCCAAGTTGGATCTGGCAACGGCGGTATGTGATGCATCTTGTTAGTGAACCAGGTTCTGTAACGTGTCTGTGTGTGTCTTATAATGACCATTTAACCCCATTAGACTCAATAAGAAAACATTGTTCTCTCTCTCTCTGTCTCTCTCTCTCTGTCTCTCTCCCCCTCTCTCCCTCTCTCCCTCTCTCTCTCTCTCTCTCTCTCTCGCCTTTTGTCCCACAGAAATTGATGACGAGGATCTCATAGCAGACACCAGTAAGTTGGCTACTTTGAACTGATCTGTGCATGTGGGATGCTGTGTGATTGCGGGCCCCAGAGACTAGGTTGTGGCCCAGTCCAGGGAGGAGGAGGAGGTTGCCTTCTGAACCACCTCTATACGGCCCCGCCAGCCGGCTAATCAACATTGGCATTCTCATCTCTCCTGACGCCTCTCCCTGTCACTCTTCATTCTGCCCATGATGGGCCCTTGATAGAATTACTGAGCTGTTTAGGACAGGCAAGACAGCTGAAGAAGAACCCCCAGCTAGCTCCCAGTTAGCCCCGGGCCCCCCAGCTGCTTCCCTCTACCTCCACCTCCACCCACCCACCCACCGCCTCCCACCTCCCACTACCTCCCCCCCTTTTGTCCCCCCCCCCACCCGCCCCCAACCTGAGAGTGAAGGTTGAACGATTAACGATCCGTCCGGAGGTTCTCATCAAGCCAATCAGATTGATCGCGGAGCCGAGCGGCGGACGCGCCCTGCGCTCCAGCCCGGCCGTGTTGAGATAACAGCCTTTGTGTGAAGTCGGCCGACCACTGTGTGATTAGGTCTTTTGTTTGGTCGTGTTGCGGGACGCGGGACGATGTCTGTGTCGCGGCCATTGTTGTGGGGGAATTAAGCGTACACATGCAGACGCACTGACAATCATTTAACACCCCCCCCCCCACCGTTGCAGGGATGCCTGTATTGAGGATGGATGCTGACACGGCGGACACAAACAAGTCTACTGCAGGAGACGGAGCTCAAAGTAAGCTCACGGCCAATCACGAACGGAGACGTGTTCGGCGGCGATCCCCACCTCGCTGTTTGCACAGGAGACACGCTGTTTGTACTAAAGCCATGCAGCCACGTGAGAGAATCTCAACGACGGCTGACGCGACAACGTTTTCTTTGTTGCAGATGAATTCGTCACCATCGTGATCGTGGTGGCTGTAAGTGTCGTGGCGCTGTCCATCGCCGCCATCGTGGGTAAGAAACCTGGGCATCGATAGGACAACAATTACTGTGGCGTGCTCATTCACAGCTGTTTCTATGGCTCTGATTGGCTCCATGATGTGCCTATACCAGCTATAATCGCAGTGAATAACATATGCTGTAGTCACGTGTATGAAGAGAAATAGACAAGTTCAAGTTTTAAGAATTAACCTTTAGGTTGCATTCTTACGAAAGTACAAATTAAGAATATAAAGACATTCTGACAAGCTATTGGTCTCAGTTCCATTTCTGTCACAGAGTAAACATATTGCTGTCTTGCTATTATGGGGTGGCTTGAGTAGGCTTAGGCGTAGTAAACTTTGACAGAGTGCCAGCTGAAATCCCAGAGTTGGTGGGAGAGCTGTGGTTAATCCCTTGATCCAGGTGCTTGACCCTGAATACTATCCTACAACTCCCATTTGTCATGAAAACCCTGCTAATGCTTAAGCAAATCTAAACGCGTTGCTTGTGAAACCATGACCTTTTCCTTCCTTTTGTGAAACTCCTGACATTTTCTTCTTTTTTTTTTCTACCTCGACGCAGCTGTCGTGTTGGTGAGACGCCGCATGCACAACCGACAACAAGGGTGAGGCCACGTAGCTCTGCTCTCTCACACAATCAACCTCATTGTCTCACACCTGCTAATGTGGGTTTCTGGAGCTGGCGGTGGTATACGATACCCTCGGTCCTCCGTGGGTATCTTGAGGAGGGTGTCGGGTACGTGCCTGGTGGAGACTCGGCCGCTGGGTTTGTTGACTGGGTTCTCCAGGATGATGTGAGGCAGGGTATCCTCCAGAGCCTCGGCGTCTGGGATTGGGCCTGGGTTTGAGTTTGGGTTTGGGTCTGGGTCTGAGTTTGGGCCTGGGCCTGGGCCTGGGCCTGGGCCTGGGCCTGGGCCTGGGCCTGGGCCTGGGCCTGGGCCTGAGCCTGAGCCTGGGCCTGGGCCTGGGCCTGAGCCTGGGCCTGGATCTCCAGTCTCCGTTCCCTCCTCGAGGTACTGCATGTTCAGCTTCATGCCAGGTGACTCAGGGACAGAGTGTGACAGAACCAGTCGGGTGGGTAACAGTTCCCTCTCTGCCTCTCTGAAATGTGTTCCACTTCACGGCAACATGCCAAAGCATAAAATCACACAAACGCTCGGTTGACACAACCCAACTAGGAGCATCCAGCCAGTGGAGCCTGCCCAGGCCTGCTCTGCCATTACTGTGACGGCCCGGGGGCCTCAAACCTCACCTACACCCCTCGCCCCACCCTGCTCAATCACTTCCAGCAACAATGACAGAGAGGGGTGGGGGGGGGAGGGAGAGAGAGAGAGGTAAATGGAGAAAGAGAGAGAGAGAGGGAGAAATGGAGAGAGGTTCGAAAGGGGAGGGAGAGAGACGGAGAGAGACAGAGATGAGTAAGAGGGTGTGAACTCGCGTGACCCCACGGTGCAGGACCCAACCTGTCGCGGCCTGCAGCTCTCCACGTGAACCGGGTCAGGAGAGCCTTGGCTGTGTGGCTCTGAACGCCGCGTGGCGACACTCCCAATCAGTCCATCAGCGATCAGAACAGCCTGAACCAGTCGAGCAGAGAGCCAGGTTGCCCGTCTCTCTGGGGCCTGCAGGGCTCCGACACAGGTGCTTTGGCTCAGCCCGCTTTTGCTTTTCTCTCTCTCTCTCTCTCTCTCTCTCTCTCTCTCTCTCTCTCCTTCTTTCTCTCAGTGGCTCTTCCTTGTGTTGATCGCTGTGGGCTGGCGTTGTGCAGAGTAATCACTTTCCCCCGTGACAGTGAATTGGTGCTGTGTGTGAGGCAGTGTTGAGAGGTTAATGAGTTCCCAGAGCTTCACAGCTCTGCTAGCAATGCAAATAGGGAGGATAACAGACTGACTGACTGACAGACACGGATAGACAGACAGACAGACAAAACAGATCCAGACAGAAAGACAGAAAGACTCACAGACAGACCGACAGATTCACAGACAGGCTGGTCTGCGAGGGGTTAAATTCCTGTGCAGGATTACTGGCTAGCTCCTGGGGCTGCAGTCATCCCTGGCTGTGTTTGGTGCTGACTGATCGCTCCGCTGAAAAGCGGCTTAATCGCACAGCAACCCCCGGCTTGTTGCATCAACAGAGGCTCACCAGGTTTAGAAGCCCCACCTGGGGACGGAGTGTGTTTGAAGGGGATGCCGTCACCATGTAGCTGCCAGGGCCCTGCCGCGCTCCGCCGACACGTCCCCCGGAGCCTTGTTCCCAGAACGAGGTGACAAAGCTCTTAAGCCAGAAATGTTCACGCAGGTGTATCTGAATGGTGGAAATGCGCCGTGTGTTTGTTTGTTTGTTGACATCTGTTTTGACGAAACACGTGCTGTAAATTGAAACGTCCAAATGTCAACGTTGAGAGGCAACACCTTGGAATCTGCCGCCGCGTCTTCGTATGCACTCTGTGTGTGCCTGCCTCGTCTCGCCTCGTCCCTTCTCCTCTCATCCCTTCTCCTCTCCTCTCATCCCTTCTCCTCTCTGTCTCTCCAGGATCTACTCTGTGCCTGCGGAACAAGGCCAGAAAGGGGCGGTCTAACCCAAGACGGCCCACAGGACGCCTGGAGGAGAGGACCAATGCACTGAGCTCTATCACACACTGCCCTTTGACCCAGGAAGTGGACACATCATGGCCCCCTCTCAGACCCACCCAGCCCTTATAGCACCACACCCACACCCCCACCCCGCCCTTCCTTCCTCTGCCATCGCAGAATGGCTGTGTCTAAATGGCTGTGCCTAAATCATGTTAGTGTGTATCCTGTTGTATTTCTATATCCTTGGCCCAGATATCCCAAATGTAATGCATGCATCCATCTCAGGACATTTGGAACAATTCCAAACACCTAATTGGATTCTATTTGAGGAATCCACATTGAAGCATTGAATGTAGCCAGTAGAAAAACCTGTTTTGATGAAAGGCGTAATTTAGACCAAGAAATACTCTGTATTTAACATCTTGCGAGTAATGGGCTTTTACTCCAATGAGTTTCTTACCTCTGTACCCCCCCCCAAAAAAAATCTGTTTTTGATTTAGTGCAATTGGAACAAGCCTGTGTGAGAGGAACTGGCTTGTTTGACAGAGGGAAGCAAAAGGCCTAATCCACAGTAAGCCAGCCCAGGTCTCACCTCAGTCTCCCTATTCACGACTCTGACATCTCCTGTCCCGGGCCCATTAGGAGTGACAACAGGCAATGCAGCAGGAAGATAAAGCTGATTCCGTCCCTGCCGAACCGTGGAGGAGGAGAGAAAAGAAACGGCCAGAAAAAGCTGTCTGAAACACCCTCTTGTGAGGCGGTGAATTAATCGACCGCCGTGAATGATGATGTTGTTTTTTCGTTCCCCTTCCCCTTTGCGTTTGAAAGGCTTTCGCGCCGACGTCCGCAACCTCGCAGATTGTAAATAGCTCTCAGATGACTGGGTGAGAGGTAGTTTAATGCTGAATGCGCTGGGCCATGGGAGGGGTGTTGGGGGGTTAGGGCGGAGGGGTGTGGGGTGGGGTGTGTGTGAGGGGGGGGGGGTGGGCAGGGGCGGCGCAGAAATCTAGAGTATCAAATCAAGTGTAGAGGATGATTGGGGAAATACCCACGATGCCCCATGTTTCATTCATGCTGAGCACGCCCGCTCTGGTTCTCTCTCTCTCTCGCTCTCTCTCTCTTTTCATTTAAATGGAAATCAATCGTGCCCTGTAAAGAAAAGCTTTCGGACCAAGGTGCGGGACTGGCTTATTTCTCCCCTGTATTACAGAAAAAGGAAGTTGTTTTGCCAGGGGTCAGGGGTCGGAGAAGACTGAAGGTGGACACGATCAGGTTTGGCATGACTCGAGGCATTTCGTGCGGAGCGTCACACGGTGTGCAGTTGTGCAGGCTCAAGCTCGCAAGGGAGAGATGTAGTGTTGGAACCACTAGGTCTGTCTGAATGAGGGGTCCCATGTCCTTTCCTGTGTCTCCGCTCAGCCACCCCTGGTGAGGTCCAGGGGTAAGGGCAGGGGTGAGGTCCAGGGGTAAGGGCAGGGGTGAGGTCCAGGGGTAAGGGCAGGGGTGAGGTCCAGGGGTGAGGTCCAGGGGTGAGGTCCAGGGAGGAGGTCCAGGGGTGAGGTCCAGGGAGGAGGTCCAGGGGTGAGGTCCAGGGGTGAGGTCCAGGGGTGAGGTGCAGGGAGGAGGTCCAGGGGTGAGGTCCAGGGAGGAGGGCAGCAGTGAGACTGGGGGAGGACTCGGCTGGTATCCAGATTCTCAGGTACAGAAGCACCTGTGGTTCAGAATGAACCCATTTTCCCCAGGTTTTTACAGCACTCGACAACCTTCACTAGTGCCTTGCTGAATTAGAGTGGCCCATCTCTTTTGTTTCGCGAGGGTTCGGAGAGCCGCCTGTTATGGTAGTTTTTTGTGTCTATGTCCTCTGTACATACTGTAGTGTTTGTACATGTGGTCTTTCTGTTGATCACCTCCATCCTAGTAAACTTAATACAGTCAGCATTTCAAAAAGAATATTCCAATCCGGTGTAGTCTGTACCGTACAAAAGCATTTCAATTTATCTTTCTTTGAGGTCTTTCTTTGTGTTCATGCCACACTCTCATTGCAAGGGATTCTTTTCTCCCTCAGAAATAACTCGAAACAGAACCGAACAATGTTTCCTGTTGCTGAAGAGCAAGCTTGTTCGACCAAACAAACAACAATGCCAAAATCAAACAGAGATCAGTGCCTTGTGCTGCAGCGGAGATGCGCCATGAAATCACGCTGCAACATTCTGTCGCAAAAGCGTCTCCAACTCTAATTATCGAATCTAATTATGTCCTGCTCGTCTCTCTCGTCTTATCTGACGTTACTATTACAAAAAGTTTTTTTTTAATTTTATGCGGGAGTATATGTATATATCATATTTTTTTAACTAAACCAAAAACAAAGTGGTAAGGGCTTACATGGATTTGTCACTTGTGCAGAAGTCTGGCCAGTCTCCTTTTTCATTTCATTCTTCTCTTTATCTCTGGCCGTGCTTGACCAAGCCAGCCCTACAGCATGCAGGTCCCCTCAACACAGCCCCTGTCTGCTTTCAAATTCATTTATTGTCATATATTTTTTTATTTTAGAATAATATTTCTTCTTTTCGAAAGAAGGCTTTCTGTTGGTTTATGAATATGTTAACTAGTCTTTATTTTTGTGATCTCTTTCAGGGATGGTGCTCTTTGCACAACTATATAATATGCAATCAATGTAAATGAATATATGAAAGATTCTTGTGTTATATTTGTGTCATGAGATTTTGATTTATATATAACCTCTATATCTAAATGCAATTTATTCTAAATGTTTTGAAGTAAGCAGTCATATTAAGTTAGGGATTTTTAATCATGTACATGTTATTACGGCAACATTGCTTTGATGCTGAAATACTAGTTTTCAATATCTATGGATGCTAACCTTTATGGATCTTGCAATAGATAGGCCATTGTGGCCTATCACCCATTTAACGGCATATATTTGCACAGCTGTTCACACAACATAAACCAACACATTTTCTTTCTATAGATCCTTCTCTCTCTGTGTTGCAATCGACATAGCATAGTATAGCAAAGTATTGTATAGTTTAGTATAGCAATTCTGTATGTTACATTCTCTCCATTTCCAAGATTAAACGTGTTCCGCTCTCTCCACTTGTCTCAGTATGTGTTTGTCTTCTTGCTAAACAACGAGTTTGTAAAGGTGTTGTGTTCAAGTGGATGCAGACAACTCTTGGGCTTCACTGATCTACGTTTCAAAGGAAAAAGCTAAGAGGCTTAGCACTTAAACACACTTAACATTCTGTAAAGAACGCACAGCACCTGACTGTAGGAAACGTTGGGGTTTATTTTTAGATTCCGCTCAAACTGTGGCGTGAATGAACAGGAAGTGAGACGACTTTTAGATTTCTTGCCTTTTTACAGGAATTCTTGAGCAGTGTTGTTATTGATTCCAAGGTTTTTAACAGAGACAACTTGGAAAGAGAAGCAGCTTGCTTGGGGGCTGGGTGTGTGATTCAAATATGAATCATCTCCTCGTTATCCAGAAGATCACGATCAATTCAAATTTCAGTTCAGTTTCCAGCCATGTCATGGAAACAACATTTAGCAAAGATGAACAGGACGATAACACATTGCTTTTTCACTTGTCAGCATGATTCATGTTTCCTTTGTTTGTCCTGTATTTTTCAACCCCTCTGTTCCTGTTCGGCGTGTAGCCTACTAGGGAAGAACACACACTCGACACACATACAGAACTGTTGATACAATGTCTGTTAGTGTCCCTGCTGGCTTCCAGGCCCTCTCCACAGTCTCTCCTCTGGTTAATTCCTGGTGACTTGGTATGACCTGGGTGAACAACACAGGATAGTGGTGGGGAAAACACCAGTTTATCACATGGAAATATCAAAACATCTGTTCATTTAGTGAAAAGAAAGATAAGCAGATCTGCGCATGGTTGACCTGGCAATCCTTTATTGTTTTAACAAACGTCTTGAGCAACCGCATACTGTCGGCGATCCATTAGTCATCACACCAACGGTTGTTCTATTCAACCACTATGAAGGATCTTGGGAGGAGACTCAACACAAGCTTTTACTTACCATTTGTTCAATGGTGCATGAAAAACGAACGAATCTACTGTGCCTCCATATTGGGCCTATTTGCTCATTTGCATGTGATAATCATCCTCTGTATGGCGTTGTAGAGATATGATACCAAACCATGAGCACCCGGCATGCATGTTAAAATGGTTTAACTGTTGGTTGGGAGATGCAACTACTCACTTTCCCTTACTGACGTGACACTTGGGGATCCTGGCTATTTTACCACCTGAAACAGAGAGAGACAAAGAGAGACAGAAAGCGAGAAATAAATATAGACCGCGAGAGAGAGATAGAAATAGAAAGATAGAGATAAAGAGATAGAAATAGAGATAGAGAGCAAAAAGAGAAAGAGAGCAAAAGAGAGAGAGAGAGAGAGAAAGAGTGAGAGAGAGAGAGAGAGGGACACTGTCAGACTGCTGTGATCAGGGTTGTGTAACAGGAGTCCTGTGGGTGCGGTAGTGGTCCCACTCACAGGTGATGATCATGATCCCCAGGATGAAGAGCACGGCTGCCACCGTCAGCCCCGCCACGCGGAGGCTGGTGTAGTCTGGACAGAGGCACAGTTCACACCAGACGTGCGGACGTTCAGTTGCCATACTTTACACGACTTGCTAACATCTTGGAGCGTGGCGTGTGAACTCCACAAACCCACCTCCGTGCAAATCAACATGTGTTTTTTTTTTTTGCAGGGGGCTGGCAGTGAATTGTGGGTAAGTTTGAGAACAGACTTGAACTGAGCTTACCGTACGTAAATGGAGCATTCCATTTGTCGTCTGCGAGCAAAGAAAAACACGTTTAGAAGTTATCTATTGGTGGCATCGCAACTTTGGGACTGACAGTACAGACTGGTGACAGTGTTGTGACAGGGACACACATCAGATATCCCAGATGTGTCTCACAGGATCCTCTGAGGAGTTGTTGATGTGTGACATCAGATCTCTGGCACAACAGCCTAACCCAGCCCCAGTGCACAGGGACACCTCTAATCTCAAACGTGAGGAACAATCGAGCCTTAATCTGTTGGCGAGACAGGGAGCCAGGCGTGCTGTTCCCCTCTCCTCCACAGACCCAGCCAGGGACACTGGGAGGGCTGATACTGTCAAGTCTGCTATGAGATTACGACCAAAGGAAAGAGCCAATGGCAGGTATGGTGAGTGTTCTTGCTTAGTTACCCCAGGCAACCGTGGTCTTTTTGGTGGGAAGTCTTGTTGAAGGACTGGGTGATGTCACTGTAAATATGGAGAGATGGAAGAGCATTTTGGGGTTTGTTTTAGATATGAACTCGAAGGATTTTTGTTTGATTTGTAACTTTGCAATCCCACTGGATTGAACTTTTATAATAGCCTTACTTATTATGCAGTGGTAAACCTACTCTGTTCATCGTTTTTCTGGGGCACACCGACTCCTTATCTTTGTCACGTGGACCCATACATAATTACATCTTATTATGTCCAGGTGCATGTCTTCATCTTTCTACTCTTTAAATGAAATGAATTTTAGAACATTTCAATGGCAGTTCTATGTCTAGAGACACTTTGTACAGCCATCAGTATCAGCTCTGTCTCTTCTCTGCAGTTCCAGAACCCTGAGCTCTTAGGTTTATCTAAAAAAAAGGACTGGGAAATTCAACATTTTCTAATGACCTGCTAATTGAGTCTGACGTTACACGCATCCCTGATAGGGAGGATATAAATGGTGAATAGGGAAAACTCAATATCCCAGAATTCATTGCCGTATCCCCCCCCCCCCCCCCATAAGGAGTTGGTCATATAGACCTGCTGACAGCCTGTAGTTTATTAGTTTAAATACCTGAGGTAGAGGAGGGCTTGGCTGTCGGTGTTGACTGGCTGGGCAATGCTGGGGAACGAAGCACAGAGGGAGAGAGTGAACGAGAGGAGAAGAAAGGACAAGAATGGATGTGAACACAGTTTGAACCAGACACAGGACTCCACCTGATGCAGAAGCAATGGTTGAGACATTGAGAGGTGGGGGTCCTGAGGTGAAGCTAGTCTTGTTGTCCATTCTATTGCCTGAAAGAACGAAACGAAATGAGAGGCATATCAAGGTTGAAAAGTAAGTCATCTTTTTGTTTAGTGAAACTTTGATTTATATCATAGGGTCTTATCAAATTTTAATTTAGAAATTAATAAAATCTTCTGAAGCTACTTCTGAGAGTGCACTTAAATCCAAACAGCAGGCAGAAAGGGGTCTATGGCTATTGATCTCGTCTTCATCCTCATAATGAGACAGATTAAAAAGCAGCCCATGGTGGTCAGGCCTTTTGATTCATGGTTGAGAAACTGAAACAGTGTAAAAAGCTCAGCTCCCTGAATCTGCAACCCAGCGACACCACAGCAATGAGGTCACAGGTCGTACCGGTGGACACTGGAGGACTGGTGACATTCAAGTTCACCGGTCCGATTCCAGGTGTAGCAGATTGAGCTCTTGAACCTGTCAGAAAAGGGAGGGAGGGAGGGAGGGAGGGAGAGAGAGAGAGAGAGAGAGAGAGAGAGAGAGAGAGAGAGAGAGAGAGAGAGAGAGAGAGGGAGGGAGGGAGGGAGGGAGGGAGGGAGGGCACAAAGGAGTGTTGTAACTGGATGGACAGTGTGTCATAATAATAGTCTTGTGTACGTGGACTGAGCAGCGCAACTAGAAAGAGCTGATTCTCTGGAAGCGCTGGTGAACAGAGCCAGTCTGCTCTCCAGGACAGAGAAGCTAATCCAGACTGTCACTTAGCATCTCCCAATCCACCCCTGGAGGGACAGACATCAGCAGACCCACTCAAGGTCCCCACAGACAGACACACCAGCATCAGAACTAAATCTACATCTGACCACAGTGATCTACTCAGCTCAATCAGCCATTTGTTAATTAAGGGGATCCAGTACTGGAACTCTGACCTGTTTTCTGAAAAAAACGTAAATCGTCTATAAATCTATGCTTGTTCAGTTTTTGAAGTGAGAGAACTAGAGGATATGATTGTGTGTGTGTTTCTTGGACGAGAATGCTAGCCCGAAAGACGGCAAACCCACCTTGTAACAGAACGCACGCGTAAAGAAGCTGGCACGCGCAGAGAATCTGAAACACAACCACAGGAAAAAGGGAGGGAACAAAAGACAAGCGTTACAAGAAAAACAAAGAAGCAGACCGGCTTCAATTTTCGTTACGATGAACGCAGGGTCCGGCCTGGAATGAATGCAGCTTTAAAGCTGACCCCCACTTTCTGAGCTGAAAGCTGCCAGATAAGGAGCAGGTGACAAGTGAAGTGAATACAGATCACTGGGAGAATGCCATCAGGGTGCCACTGTCACACACAATGGATTAAAGACGTTTGACATCCCCGCATCTATCGGGCCTCATTACCACACACATGTGCACACATGCCAGAACACTGTCTCACACACACACACACAGTCACACAAACTAAAGTCTATTTACATCCACAGGACAATAGATCTTCATATGCAGTCATTCAGGCACAATCATGCCCTACCCTACCCCCGCTCCGCCCCCCTATCCACTCACACACACAAACAACAATGTGTCCTTGTCAATTACAGGGATAACAGGTCTCAAAACAAGCTGTTGCAATGGTTTTGCTGTAATGGTTCTGCAATGGCTGCTTTCTTCAACAGTTTGCTCAGAATCCTTCGACGCAATATGAGTCATGTGGAGAGAAGTGACAGGCTTGTAAGACTGAGTGGAAATACTCACAGGGGAACAAATTGTACCCTGAAACCCCCCAGTTTCAATATCAGGATCTCGCGTGTGTGACAGAGAGTGTCTGTTTGCAAACAGGAAGTTGTGCTATCTATACCTCGTGAGTAACACTTCCTCTGCATTTACGAAATGGGTCACGGATTGGTCACGCAATCATCCACATTGGATTTAAAAAAAAACAACCCATAGTATTGCATACTAGTATCTCTATATATGATCTTATCTTCACAGTGATAGAATGAAACCCAATCGTGATTAAGGCGCAGGGTGGAGGGGGGTGCCTCACCAAGAGTCTCTGTTGCAGTTTCTCGAGTTTTAAAACCCTTCATCAATCTCAATCCTGTCAGGACAACTAAACGTACAGTTGTAGCGTGAGGCGTTGCCCCTGACGGATCCACTGCCACCGTAATAGGCTTCAAAGTCAAAGAACAATCCAATATCAAGCGCGCAACATCAAATTAGCTTCATGCATTCTGGAACCACATGGTTGCCCAACATTTAAAAAAAAACAATAGCTATGCAAATGTACTGGACCGAAAGCAGAAGAAGTACACATTTTTTTGATGTACTCTATTGCTACGAAACAGCAAAGATGTCGGTGTCCGAGGTGCGTCTCCGTGACCTAGTTCTGCCTGATGCAGGTATGAGAGGAGGGGGAGGATGAGAAGGCCGGGGGAGTGTATCTGGCCCTGGCCCAGACGCCAGCCCTGACCTATCCTGATGGCAGCAGGTCCTGAGGGCCGGGGCCGCTGTGACAGGTGAACGTCAGGGGCCGTCATGAGGTTTGACAGCTCAGATTAGCAGGTCGTGTCGTTCTTCGTTTCACTCTGAAGCATATGTCAAGACAGGGCACCGTGTGCCCCGGGCTGGGCTGTCAACCCTCTCTCTCCCCTCCGCCCCCCGTCTGTCTGCCTCATCTGTCTGTCTGGCCGTCTGTCTGTCTATCTATCTGTCTGTCTGGCCGGCTGTCTGTCTGTGTCTGTCTGTCTGACCGGCCGTCTGTCTGGCCGTCTGTCTGGCCGGCTGTCTGTCTATCAATCTATCTATCTATCTATCTATCTATCTATCTATCTGTCTGTCTGTCTGTCTGTCTGTCTGTCTGTCTGTCTGTCTGTCTGTCTATCTATAATACTGTCTGTCTGTCTGTCTGTCTGTCTGTCTGTCTGTCTGTCTGTTGTCTGTCTGGCCGTCCGTCTGTTTGCCTGTCTGTCTGACTAACTGCTTGTCTGTCTGTCTCTCCATGTGGCTGATGGCTGTCAGTCCATCTGTCTGTCTGACTAAACGTCTGTCTCTCTAACTGTCTGTCTGACTAAACGTCTGTCTCTCTAACTGTCTGTCTGTCCGTATACTATCCTGTCTGTCTGTTTCTCTCTCTCTCCTTTTCGGGAAAACATTGTTGGGTACGAAATATTTTGGGCTCACCTTGGTGTCCATGCTGAGATGACGTAGGTCTGTCCGGGGCATCACGTACTGAGTCCCAACGCCGTATCGCTCAATACAGACCGATAGAACAACCGTTACTCAGCCACACCCATCTGCTCACCACTTCCTCCTCACCCTGTTCGTTCACTTCTCTCTCTCTCTCTCTCTCTCTCTCTCTCTCTCTCTGTCTCTCTCTCTCTCTCTCTCTCTCTCTCTGTCTCTCTCTCTCTCTCTCTCTCTCTCTCCCACTCTCTGTGTCTCAGTCTCCTACCACTTTCTCATTCTGAGTCCTGAACGTGAGCCGTGTTCATCGTTTCACTCATTTGTTCTCTGGGTTTGACGGCACACTGTCTCTCTGAATGTGTCATACGAACACTCCCGAGAAAACCGTTTATGGCCTGTCATGCCTCGTGTGACAGATGAAACGAGATTTTAGCAGGCACTTCTCTCCATCATTTACATACGTTTTGAATGGAGAAGCACAATATTTCCATTCTCTGTCCGCCAAATGGCTGTGCAGAGACAGCGTAATGCCCCTTTAAGGAGGTTTGGTTGTGGGCCTGCATAAATTGAGTGTTAAAGGGGAGGGTTGCTGACAGGCCGTCTGAGGGATGCTTGGAGGCAGGGGCCGCGGTCTCGGACTGACTTCAGCCCCACAAGATTATGCCATGGAGGCATAACAGTCCAGGCTCGAGACAATGGACAAAGGTCCTGATTCAGGCGGCCCAACAAAGGCCACAGTCTTCAAAACGGGGGGGTCAGGGGTGGCATTTTGGACCCCCCCCCCCCCACACCCACCCTTTCCCCTCCCAATCCCCGTTCAACCCCCCGCCCCCCCACTCCCTAGTCACGGCCTCTACCTCCGAAGTTGCTGAGCCTCCAGCCGAGGCACACCGCTGACCGCGAGACGCTCGTTTCATTCATCTTGTTCTTCTGCTCGGAGACCACTTGAAGCCAGTCAGTGAACAGCAGCGTAATGTTTATGTGTCCTGAGGGGCAGCTGTGCAGGCCTCATAGGGGGACCTTGAGAAGACATAGATACTTCCCGCTAACGTTTCAGAGCCGCCGTGTTTAAAGACAAAGCTCACAGGCCCGTGCTCGACTTTTTCCTCATCTTGGTTCATGCAGCTGTTTGATATTAGGATGTGTCAATGTCAAATCTATTGAAGGCCTTATTAGGCTTTTAGATCCCACATGCAAATGTCATTAAGGCTTCATGTTCAGGACTACAAGACCCTGCTTGAAGCACGATGTTTATGAGCTGGTTTGTTCTCCTGCATTTCCTCATCTTGGTCAGGACAACTATCAAAGCCATTAGCCAGCATCTATATTTAACGAGTTTCACAATGCTCTTTTAGTTTTAGCTCGCTTCAAATATTAGATTTCATCAAATATTAACGACTCGCCCTGTTTTTCTTTCAAAGCTGCCTCTCACTCGCCACTCTTCCATTCTTTAAGGTCTCTCTCTCGCTCAATCATGTTTCAAAAGATAGTCAGGCAGGTTGCATAGCTAATGCAGGTTCAGTTGCTCAAGTACGTACACGATAATAGTTTATAGAGGATGAGAGAAAGGTTTTTGTTTGGCCAGGCGCAGTGTTGTTCCACGTACAGTTCAGGTGACAGATCGTGCATCGGTACCAGTCAACCACAAATATGATTTAGCATTTGTAATCGTGCGTACATTTTTTTTCCATATCAATTTCGGTTCAACTCCAGTTCTATGTTATTCAAGTGTCGTGCAAGTAAAATGACACAGAATACAAACTACAAAATTTGGGCTAATTAAACTATTTGTTTCGCTTTCTATTAAGCAGTCCAATCAGGCAGACTGAGTTCTCCCGGTGACGGGGCCCTCTCTTGCACATAATACATCAAAAAGCGCTTCACGAGAAAGAAGAAAAATGGACGTTGACGTCCGGTATTGAGCTGTCAAACCTTCAATTTAGCAGATTACAGTTCCTGCGCGCTTCGCCATGATGCGCCGGGAGAGAACAGCCTTTCTTATGAATAAGCCAGTCACTCTGACAGGAACTTAAACAATTGTTCCATAATGACACAAATGAGTCTTGACAGCTCGTGATGGAGAATGGCACACCTAATTGAGAGACAGCAGCCTCAGTCGGCCGAATCATGAGGATTAATCTCCTGGTAATCAGTGCACGGTGCGGAAACAAAGGCAAAGTGTTTCGGGGGAAGGAGAGGAGCAGGGACGACCCTCAGCTCCACAATCACGTCCCAAATAGGTGTCAATATTTCCACTCTTACGTTCACATCAGCACACAAGACTTCCAGGTAGATTCATTTCTGTCAATGTAGCATTACAATCTAGAGGAGACACCAGGGGAATGCTGAACCAGAAATAGAACAACTCTTGAATCATCCTCATTAAAATAGAACCACTGGCTGGTAATATTTTTCCAGGGTGAAAACAGTAAATATTATATTTTCCTTCAACTGTGTGTGGGCGTGTGCTTGTTTGTGTGTATACATTGTGTGTGTGTGTGTGTGTATGTGCGTGCGCGAGCATACACTCATGAGACTAGTGTGACAAATCAAGCATGAGGAAAATTTGGGAACTGTGTGGTGACTGCATGTGTGGTTTATGCATGCTGCATGGAGCATGCATGGAGCAAGCATGGAGCATGCATGGAGCATGCATGGAGCATGCATGGAGCATGCATCGAGTTCTGGTTTGCAGGAATGTAAAGAAGGATGCTATGTGTTTTTTTTTGTCTCGTGCATGTACGCACGCACACGCAAAACAGCCGTCACACTCAACCAGATAATCATAGAAATATTCTTTGTAACTCAAAAGCTACCCGGAAATAGACTTAAGTTGGTCATATCTTGATTTTTCTTGCTATGAGCTCCGAATAGAAAAAGGAGTCCTAGAATGTTATCTGAAGATGTTTGTACAGAAATAGTTCCAGAAGGATGCAGCTTAAGTCAACTTCACCATCCCCTCTTTCTCCCCCCCTCTCTCCTTCTCTCGCTGTAGTCTCATGGTGAGACTAATCGCCTGCCTGGTCTGTCTCCCTCTCTCTCTCTCAGATGTTGGGAGTTCAAGTTAAATCTGAGAGAAAACAGGATTAGAGGTCTGCCCTTAGATATGGCTTTACCTTCAGAACACATTATCACGCTCAATTAAAGCTCACGAGTAAGCCTTTGTGGAGCTTCACCCTCGGGGGAGAAGGGGGGGGGGGGGGGCTGAGAGACTGGCAGAGGAAGGGAGGGGGTCAAACAGGGAGGGCTGTGCGATCTCTTTGTGTGTGAGAAGCGGGGGACAGCGTCCGTGGGCTCTCATCCTTGGCGTCCTCCTCCGCCCGGGGCGACGCGTGTCAACAGCAGATTGTTGGAAAAGGCCACTGTGCCCCCCAAGCCAGGCGCTAGTTGGGGGCTGTTCCGCTCGGGCGCCACTGCGACGGTGGCCGCACGGCAGTCTCATTGCCAGCTGGAGCACAGGGGGCTGCCCCCCCCACCCCACCCCACCCTCCCTCCAGCCCCACCCACACACATTCACTCTGTCATCACTGTTTCCCTGTTTCTACCTCTCCGTGAGGTACAGTAAACTGTTGTGTGTGATTTGTGTGTGCTTGTGTGTGTGTGTGGTTGTGTGTGTGTGTGTGTGGGGGGGGGGTCGCATAGGATGGGTTGAGGTAAGGTGTGCAGAACGTGGGGATGTGAGAGTGGGGGCTGTTTGTGGGGGGTCGGGGAGGGGGGGGGGGCGCTGGAAAAGACAAGCCTCCACCTTCATGTGAGGTGAAGGATCAATGAGGCTTAAAGAACTGACGGCATCACTTCCTGACACGCTGGATGGTTGATGCTTGCTGAAGCTTCCAGAACCCTCGTCTTCTCCTTCCCTCTCCATCTGGCTCCGACTGTCACCTTGATGAGGTGACATTTCAGAAAAGAGCCCGTCGGTGAGGAGGATTCAGCGTGCTACATAAAGTACTTTATAGAAACACCACAGGACTCGGCTTGAGGAATCACGGATGATCCCGTGATGTTTCACAAGACAAAACAAACAACGTCCATATTGAGGTCATTTCCTGACAGAAACATACACAAAACCAAGATGATTATATATTTTTTATCATTTTCTTTCGGTTATTTGAATGAAAACAACAATACAGAGGATGATTTTAACAGCAACAGATATGCTAAATGACTATGCCGCACCCCAATGACCACACTTATACAATGCCTATACCAAACAACAGTCCACTTCTTGAGGTCAGCATGAGAGAGTCTGGACTTGGATCCATCTGATCAAATCGAGGTCTAACCTCACTACACCAGCTCTCCCCGAAGTTCAAAGGGCAAGTCATAATCGCTTCTCTGGGGTGGCCCGTCAGCCGTCCGATCGTTGATTCTGATTGGCTGCTCCCTGAAAGCCGTGGCCTTCCCTCCTCTCTGCCGGAAAGAACGTTGTGTCAGCAACATCGGAGGCAATGCGCAGGAAATATTCATACGGCAGGAAACTGTCACAGACACATTGACTTGGGGAGAGCAGTTCCCGACTGACCTCTGGGTACAGGAGAGGGGGTCTCCTGCCTACCCCCTGCGGGGGGACCCTGGGTCCAGCGTAGGAGGGGGGAGGGGGCAGAGAGGGGGGCAGGACGTCCTGGTAAAGACCCCAGTCCCTCACCTCCTCATACTCGTGACTCCCCCCCGGGTAGCGGGCCCCTGGAACAGCCAAGGATGCCACGACACCCCCCACCCCCACCCCCATCCATGGAGAGCAATGGAGAGTGGACAGAAAGTAAACAGGAAATACAATACGAAACATTAGCACTTTGCTCAAAGGCACATCTGCTCCCAGTGGCTGTGTTACATATCCTTCCCTCATGGGGATGGCGAACGTACTGAATGTCAGGAGTGCGTCTCACCGTGTGTGGGCGGGCCTTCGAGAACCGGGAGGAGGGAGGGCCGGCAGTCACCGGTGGGGTAGTAATAATGAGAAGTCTCCTGTCAGCGAGCACAGAGGAAACAGAGAGTTCAAAGCCACATGCCCACGTTCGGCGATCATGACTTTGGGAATAATGTGGTGTGTTTAAAAGTGTGTAACCACATGGGGGACTCCAAGGATGCAGCTTGACATAGAACGCATCTGTTGTTATCTAACTGGGAGATAGCGAACGCCTGTCTCTGAGGAGAGGGAGCTTTTGATACTGCCTCCTCCAACAACCCAGAACACTCTTTTCCCACTGAACATTTTACTCCTGGCGGTTCAAGTCCTGGCTGGCCTTTTACAAAGTGCAAAATGATAATTTGGGAGAGATCGATGTGTATTTTGAATGCTAATTGTGAGCTATTGATTTCCGGAGCGTCTCGGAGATTCGCTAAAGGTGTTTATTCGTTTTTCTCTCCAATTCCCCGGTTCCACCAGAATCCTCCACTTCCTCCTTTGACAGATGATCGCACCCCTCTTGGCCTTTTCTCCTCCGGCCCACCGTCCCTCCCTCCCTCCCTCCCTCCCTCCCTCCCTCCCTCCCTCCCTCCCTCCCTCCCTCCCTCCCTCCCTCCCTCCCTCCCTCCCACCCTCCCTCTCTCCCTCCCTCCCTCCCTCCCTCCCTCCCTCCCTCCCTCCCTCCCTCCCTCCCTCCCTCCCTCCCTCCCACCCTCCCTCTCTCCCTCCCCCTCTCCCTTTGCTCTCCTCTTCCACTTACTTTTTTCTGCCCGTCTTGTTTGCAGCCTGTCTTTGCTCTCGTCTCTTTGCACCTCCTCATGTCAGACATTCTCCTCTTTTTCTCGCTTATCTTATCTCACCTGCTGTCGACACCCCGCTCCCTCCACCCCCTCACCCCCCCCACTCCCCCACCCCCATCCTCACTCACCCCTATCCACATCCCCTTCACACCATACTCACCCACCCCCAACCCCCCCCCCCCCATCTCTCATCTCCCGTCTCCCTCGCCCCCACCACACCCCATCCTCACCGCGCCGTAGCTCTCGTAGATGCTGCCGTCCGGTTCGGACCCCGAGTCGATGAGGAGGGTGCGCTGGGCGGCCGGGTTCACCCTCTCCCTCACCTCGTACCTGCTGGAGCTGCTCACCGTGGACAGGGTGGACCTGCAGGGGAAACACAACCACAACACAACCACAACACCTGCAGGAGGTGAAACACAACCACAACACCTGCAGGAGGTGAAACACAACTAACCCTAACCCTAACCCTAACCACAACACCTGCAGGAGGTGAAACACAACCACAACACAACCACAACACCTGCAGGAGGTGAAACACAACCACAACAAAACCACAACACTTTTAGGAGGTGAAACACAACCACAACACAACCACAACACCTGCAGGAGGTGAAACACAACCGCAGCACAACCACAACACCTGCAGGAGGTGAAACACAACCACAGCACAACCGCAGCACAACCACAGCACCTGCAGCTGTGCTGCGGGGGACTTGACTTCTCAGGTGACATTCATGTAGACTACAGGGTCTTGGCTCCTCTAGGGTGGGTGTGTAGGTGTGTGCGTGTGGGTATAAACATATAGATATGAGCGTGCCTGTATATGTGTGTGTGTGTTCACATGTGGGTTGTGCGCTGTGTGTGTGCTTGTGTTCCTGCGTATCGGATGTTGTTGCCGCCTCCGCTGTTTTGGGTGCTGATCTGCGGGTCAGGGTTCAGCTCCGCCCCTCTACACACACAGTAGCCTGGGAAAAGGACTCACCTCTCCTCCTCACTCTTCTTTTCCTCCGGCACACTTCCTCCTGGACTCTCTGGAGGACAGGGGGAGAGGGAGGGGGAGGGGGAGGGAGACGGGGGGCCGGGGGGGGGGGGGGGGGGTAAAGGCTTCAGGAACTGAGGATTGGAGTGTTTTTTCAAGGGAACTAAAATGGTTCAGAGTTAAAGAGAGGGATGGACAAAGGGAGAGAAGGGATGAAGATCGTAGCCGAGGGGTGTGTGTGCGAAGACAGGGAGGGTGGCAGACGGAGAGGAGGAGGACGGAGGGAAGGAAAAAAGGAGAGAGAGAGATGGAGAGGGAGAGGGGAAGAGGAAGCGAGGAAGAGACATGGCGACCCAGAGTCGTTTTCACGAAGCTGGACCGGGATTCGAGGCGATTGTTTCTCTGACCGTGACGTCGGCGGTTCACGAGAAAAACAGGTGATGTTGCTGTGGTTACCTGTTTGGCCCCGCCTCTTCCTCCACCTGAGTACCAGGAAGCATCCCAGCATGTTGATCAGCAGCAAGACTCCGCCCACCCCAAAGGACACCAACAGGGAAGTCAACAGATCACTTTCCTCTGCGATAACAATCAAAACAAAAATGAAAACAGGAAGCTGATTCAGTGAGGAGATTGTGTGGTGAGAGGTGAGTCATTTGGAGTGTGCTTGGATGATAGTGAAATACGAAGACTGGTCAGAGTCAAGAGGTGATATTATGCTGCCTCTACAAGACTCCTTTTTCTAATATTGATAAAAGACTAACAGAAGAGAATGAAGCTTCATTCACGACCGGGTGCCATGACAACGGCTTCTTTCAAAGAGCAAACAGTTACTGCCTCAGAGGTGCATACATTAACATGATTTCACCAAATGAAGCAAGGTGAAGCGCAAATACCAATTTCCCCACTGGCCTACAAAAAAGAAGAAGACGCTTTTAGGAGAGTTTCAAAAAAAGGACTTTACTCTCTGAGCCTCGTCCTGGTTCTTCCGTGTCAACCACACTTTCCAGTGACTCTGTGGGGTAAAAGGAAACAAAGGAGAAAAACTGAGCTAGAAAATGAGTCATTGTACACAACCACAGTGCCTGCAAGACCACAGACACAAACCATCCTGCCGAGTAGAAGTGCAGGTATTTGCCGACGGGCAGTGCCGAGAGAGACAACCGGGACCTCGGAAAACACCTCAGGTGCTCCCCAGTGCTGGGGCTGCTCCACACTGACCCTTGGTGGTGATGGTGAGAACGGCATCGTTGTCAGCGTAGCCACTCTCCCCGATGGCGTTCAGGGCGTTGACGGAAAGGTTGTAGGCGGTGGCGGGGGAGAGGCCGGTGACGGCGAACACGTTGGCTTTGGGAGGGTGCACGTCCACGTACAGGAAGCTGGCAGACTGAGCCCAGCGGTATCTGCCAATCAAACGCCTCAGATGAGGAAGCGCCAAATGGCGGCCTGGGGGTGTCTTTGACGGAGAGCGAATGAGGATGTCTCGTACCGTACTCTGAACCTCTGCTCCAGGCCCCCGTCGAAGCCCGGGATCCACTCCAGAGTGATCGAGTTGTGGGTCACGTCGACCTGACGGAGCCCTGACGGTGGGTCTGGATGATCTGAGGAGGAGAGAGAGATGGAGAAAGAGGGAGATAGGGAGAAGAGATAGGGAGAGAGGGAGAGAGACAGAGAGACAGAGACAGAGAGAAAGAGAGACAGAGAAAGAGACAGAGCAAGTTGGATTGAAAGGAGGGAGAGATGAGAGGAGGAGAGATAAGGGGGCAGAAGTAGAGAAAGACAGGAAGGATGACGAGGCAGAGAGAAAGAGAGAGACAGAAGAGATCAACCAGACAAATGGAAAAGAGAGAGAGAGAGAAAAGAGGAGGGGGGAGAGAGAGGGGGGGGGAGAGAGGGATGGATGGATGGAAAGAGTGAAACAACATCAGTGGAAGGACAGACTCTGGCTTCCGGCTGTTCAGTTGGTAGAATAAATCGGTCTAGCATGGGCTCCTGTCATGTGATGGTGCAGCAGAGAGGTCAACAGGGTGAGTATCTCCATCTTCAAACCCAGGAGGAGGGAAGCGAGGGGGGGGGGGGGCGAGGGGGAGAACCCAGCAGTAGCTCTCTCCCACTCCGGCCTTCTGATGATAAGGAAGCATATAAAATTTATTATCGCTGCGTCAGATTAATTATGAATATTCACGGCAGTAAAAAAAAAAAAAAAATTAAGGGCGGGGGGTAAAAAACACGGGGAACATTGGATTGTATTTCACGCTTTTATGGTAAACATTAAATGAGTCCAAGAGCTGGCTGTGGTGATAGCTAGGGGCTGGACTGTGGTGATAGCTAGGGGCTGGACTGTGGTGATAGCTAGGGGCTGGACTGTGGTGATAGCTAGGGGCTGGACTGTGGTGATAGCTAGGGGCTGGACTGTGGTGATAGCTAGGGGCTGGACTGTGGTGATAGCTAGGGGCTGGACTGTGGTGATAGCTAGGGGCTGGACTGTGGTGATAGCTAGGAGCTGGACTGTGGTGATAGCTAGGGGCTGGACTGTGGTGATAGCTAGGGGCTGGACTGTGGTGATAGCTAGGGGCTGGACTGTGGTGATAGCTAGGGGCTGGACTGTGGTGATAGCTAGGGGCTGGACTGTGGTGATAGCTAGGGGCTGGACTGTGGTGATAGCTAGGGGCTGGACTGTGGTGATAGCTAGGGGCTGGACTGTGGGGATAGCTAGGGGCTGGACTGTGGTGATAGCTAGGAGCTGGACTGTGGTGATAGCTAGGGGCTGGACTGTGGTGATAGCTAGGGGCTGGACTGTGGTGATAGCTAGGGGCTGGACTGTGGTGATAGCTAGGGGCTGGACTGTGGTGATAGCTAGGGGCTGGACTGTGGTGATAGCTAGGGGCTGGACTGTGGTGATAGCTAGGGGCTGGACTGTGGTGATAGCTAGGGGCTGGACTGTGGGGATGGCGGCTGTGGTGATGGCGTAGGGATACGTTTTTCACCGGGGGGGTGGGGGGGGGGGGGGGCAACTCTGCCTTAGCGCACAGATGGAGAAAAGCATATCACTGCCACCTTATCTGAGAGAGAGAGAGGGAGGGAGCGGAAGGAGGGAGGGAGGGATACAGGGACGGAAGGAGGGAGGGAGCTGCTCTATAAGCTGACGATAAGAGAGAGATACGGCATTGAAATGAGACTGCTTCAGGATCACACACCCAGAACCAGCTTTCTGGTCTTGTGAGAAGACTGTGCTTGGGGGCCCGCCCACTCCATTCTAACGGCGCTGCAGACGACTGATATCGCTGCGAACAACACACCACACTGCCAAATTAGGAGCAATGGGAGAAGAGGCGGCGAGGATGTGTCGTGCATCATTATGATCTGACCTGTGAACTGACCTCTGACCTTGGCCAATTAGCTGTCTCAACCAGGCGTTTTGTTAAAGCATGCACATGCCTGTGCATACACACACACACTCACACGTACCTATATGTACAAAGACACACATACGCTCTCACATGCACACACACACACACACACGCATGTGTGCACACATACACAAAAACACACGCATACACACACACACGTACACACCTGCATACAAACACACAAACAAACACACACACATTACATTTATTATTTTCTCACTTTTACACAACAACAGTCAAAACTCTATGTACCTACAAGCCAATTTGCACATGCTTAAATATTGTTTTCAAAACTGTTCAATTGGGATGCAGAGAGAAGAAATCAGCCAACATTTGTACGGGACAATGTGGCATGTCACCACTCCCGTGCAGTCACCGAGTGGTTTGCAGCCCACCCCAGAATGGTGTGGGCACTTTTCCTCCCACCTTACTCTCCATTCCTCAACCCCATAGAGG
Organism: Hypomesus nipponensis; assembly: GCF_054491055.1. Lineage (NCBI taxonomy): Eukaryota > Metazoa > Chordata > Actinopteri > Osmeriformes > Osmeridae > Hypomesus > Hypomesus nipponensis. The sequence continues at coordinate 4,403,000 of NC_140362.1, read as the reverse complement.
AATTATTTTCCTCATGGAGGTGGAAGGTTTAGGACCACCATCCACATGATCAAATGTCCCACCTGGAGGCAATGAATGCTGGATGCCTGGACATATCAGCAGAAGACTGCCAGGGATGGATCAGGCACGCCAGAAGATTCTTTTGTATTGCCCTGGATAACATGTGATGTGGATGAGAACCTGTGGCCAAATTCAGAAGCCCGAGTACATTACAGTAGCAGTCCTATTGTATCTGTGTCAGTGGATGGTGTGGATACAAATGATTGTATTCTGGAATTACTCAGTGCAAAAAAGACATACAATATATTGAAGCATACTGGATCTGATTCTGATTCATTCCAGTAAACATATATGACAGTGAATTCTAAACAGTAGAGAAGTGTCCATGTTTTACATAAGATAACATTGTATAATGCTACCTGTCGTTTGTGTTTTTTAGGTCATTGTTTTGTGGGTGACAAAGTGTGTTTGTTGGCTGTCAACCTTTGCTAGTGTTATGGAAGAATGAGTGGATTTGAGACACGTATGAAGTGATTTGGTAGTTTTAGTGCATTTTGAATGTGAAGTTAATTAACTGCTGTTATGGAAGAATGAGTTGATTTGAGACACATATGAAGTGATTTGGTAGTTTTAGTGCATTTTGAATGTGAAATTAACTGCTGTGTCGAGCTGAGAGTCATCAGGAGAACTGTGTGAAGAGTTTTGAAAAAGTGACCTAAGTATTGAGAAATGTCTCCGAAACACCAGCACCCCCCCCCCCCCCCCAAGCCTCCCGGATACCGGACAACCGCCCCAAATGTTGACCCGTGCGGCAATCTCACGGCCAACGTCCGACGAGACTTGAGAGCCCTGCTTCCGTCCATGCGTACACACACACACACTGACAGACACACAGACAGACAGACATACTGGTGCTGAGAAGCTGGATGTCCAGGGAATCCTCTCCGAGCGGATTGCGAGCGGCGCAGGTGAAAACCACGTAGTCCAGTGCGGCGCTGACGTTCACCACCCTCACCGTGCTGGTGTGGATGAAGCTCTCTCTCACGGTCTGCTCCTCGTACCTGGGGAACACACACACACACACGTGGGAAAAACACACACATACCAACGTGTGAAAACACAAACGCAAACATGGATGCGCAAATATGTAAAAAACGAGCACAAACGCACAGGTGAAAACGAACAACCGCAAGCGTGAAACAAACAAACACACACGCACGCACGTGAAAACACACACCGAGACCCAACGGCAAATTCCCGCCGTCTTCCTCACACCCAAAAACTGGTGTTGTCATCGTCAGTGTTTAAGATGCTACCTGTGAGAAAACTGGGACTGGCGGGTGGCAGATGTGAGTTAAGCCACAACATTTCACACATCAGGGAAGCATTAAACAGGCATTAGAACAGGGCGAGCTAAGGAAAACATGTCCTAAATCTGGATTCAACGGTAAAAATAAGGCCGGAACAGATAATCTGTGAAAACAAATATAATTATCAAGGATCATGAATATGCAATCGCTGTCTCGAGCGCACACTAACTTGCAAATGTTGACGTTTTAAATATATCTTCGCAAGTGTGAAAGTCAGGTTGTGTGTGTGTGTGTGTGTGTGTGTGTTTGGGAGAGAGAGGAATTAATGAGCGAGAGGTACTGTGAGAGATAAAGAGATAGATGGAGAGATAGCTCAAAATACAGAGTGAGAAAGATCTAGAGATGGAGAGCGCAAGAGGCAGATAAGGAGAGAGAAGCACAAAAGGGAAGACCGAGAGGGAGCGAAGGAGATGAAAGAGCAGCGTCACCTGGGGTTTGAGAAGTCCATGGGCACGCCGTCCTTGGCCCAGGAGAACTCGACCCTGGGGACGCCCTCGGCCTGGCACACCACCTCAGCTGTGCTGGTGCCATCCCCCCGACTGGCCACCTTGGTCCACTGGGGCCCCTTCTGGATCTCTGGCTTAACTGACACACACACACAGACACACACAAACACAATGAGACATACACACATGTAGACACGCACACCGACGCGCGCACACACAGACTGAGGCCCATGTATTTAGACATGGTCATGCGCGCCCAAACACACCGTGTGCACCATGTGACACTAACGCTCAGCCTGCAGTCAGGGATTTGACATGGCCGACTCACAGCGCACCACCAGCTCCACCTCCGCACTGGCCGGGGGCGCTATGCCGTTGTCGGCAGTGCACTGGTAGCGCCCTGCAGAGGCCCGGGTCGCCTCCAGGATGGTCAGCAGGCCTGTTTCCTCCCTCTGGGTCTCCTCCCCAATCTCCATCTCTCCGTCCGTCTCCCCCTGGAGAGAGAGAGAGAGGACAGGGGTGAGAGCGGGAGGAGGAGAGAGGGGAGGAGAGAGGGAGGACAGGGGTGAGAGCGGGAGGAGGAGAGAGGGAGGACAGGGGTGAGAGCGGGAGGAGGAGAGAGGGGAGGAGAGAGGGAGGCAGGGAAGGAGAAGAAAAAAGAGAGGGGGCATTTGGAAAACCAAAAAAGGGAGGACGAGAGGGGGAAGAGAGAGAGGGGGGGGGAGAGAAGGAGAGAAAAGGGGAAGAAGGAAGATGGAGACTGGGCAGTGATGAGGACGAAACCGGTAAAGACATGAGTGCAAACGAGAGAGATGAGGAACGAGAGGGGCGGAAGAGAGAGAGAGGGATGCGGAGGAAGGAAAAAATGGGGGGGGGGGGGGACACACGAGAGGATAAAGCCAGAGAACAGAGGAATGAGAGGAGGACCGGGAGAGAGAGGATGCAGAGAGAGGGTTATGGCCAGAGGAGCAACACAATAGGAGGCTGGAGGAATGGAGGGGATGGAGGGTGTGGGTGGGGAGGGAGAGAGAGAGAGAGAGAGAGAGAGAGAGAGAGAGAGAGAGAGAGAGAGAGAGAGAGAAGGAGCAGGACAGGGAGAAATGCCAAGGGGCGAGCAGCAGATACGGAGCCCATGGTACGTTGACAAATGTGCCCTTTAGTCGGAGAGCTGTAATGAAAGCTATTTTTCTGGATTTGGGCAGAGAGTGCAACGGGGAGAGGTGGGCTGGAAGGATAGTTAGAGCCCGTGAAATATGGAGCGTCTGCGCATTTAGAGGGAGGAATGATAAACGGTAAGAAAGGATAGAATAATAGGAAAGAGGTCAGATAAAGGAAATAAAAGTGTGTGCGTGCGTGTGCGTATGTGGGTGTGTGTGCGCGGGTGTGTGTGTCTGTGAGCCTGCGTGTATGTGTGTGTGTGTCTGTGCAATAGTGTTCACGCGTGTGGTGTGTGCGTGTGCGCGTGTTTGTGCGTGTGTGTGTGTGTCAGAGCTGCTCCGACGCCTCACCAGCCACTCCCAGGAGAACATGCCGGAAGGGACGGGGTTGGCGTCCGCCACGCACAGCAGGTCTGCCGTCCCCTCCACGTCCACGTAAACAGGGCTCACCTCAGCCCTCACGCTGGGGGCGTCTGGAACACAGAGCAGCAGGTGAGTGGGCGGGCATTAGGACCTGCTCGGACACCCTGTGGCTCTCCTGCATGGCCTGTCCTGAGACCATCCAGCCTGCTGTGAATGAAACGCTCTCCTCAACCTCCATTACACGACCCCCTAACATCCAACTAAGTGGAGAGTCCGCGAATGTGCCGCCTGAGACGGACGGTCACCCCTCCTCTCCTCCTCACTCCCCTCCCTCTCTCCTCCCTCCTCCTACCTCCTTTCACCCCTCCCTCCGCCTTCTCCCCCCCCCCAACGGTCCTCCTTCCATCATTTTCTACCCCACTTTCCCCCTTCTCTTTCTCCCTCCCAGTCCACCCCCCCTCCCCCCATCCTCTCCATCTCGCCCCCCACCCCATGTCAGTACAGTCTGTGTGTGTGTGTGTGTGTGTGTGTGTGTGTCTGTGCGCCCCCGTGTCCTCCCTGTGGGTATCATGCACTCACGACAACAAGACCATTAGTGCCTCCACGCCCCAGCCCATGTTCCTACACAGACCGCTCCTGGCGGGAGGAACCACCGGAGACCCAGCCCCCTCACACACGCACACACACACACACACCCCAGAGTCACAGAGATCCACCCGCGTCTCCCATTTAACCAAGAACGACATTGTTAAGTGGGCTACACTGCCACCCATAAAAGCTATTACAATCCTCCATACATTATGAATACCTACAACTGTCGGGACCAATCCTGTCTGCAGCGTTCTATCCATTTGGCTGCTGCTGTGGGCTTTGGAAGAACATTCAGACCTACATTCTCCACACTGCTGTTATTAAAAAATCAGTGAGGGAGACTGAGGGACAGGGCAGGGGGAGGAAGCTAGCGAATGAGGCTGGGGGACGAGGCTGGGGGATGAGGCTGGGGGATGAGGCTGTATTTGTATAATGAATCCCATTTTTCCAGATTGTTCTTTCTCCTGGCTGCATGGCAGCAGACAGTCTGTGTTTGTATGTCTTTATAAGGCTGTCAATTTGTGTGTATTTGAGACACGGCTAAGAGATAGGGGCTAGGGGCTGGACCTAGGGCTGGACCTAGGGCTGGGGCTAGGGCTAGGGCTAGGGCTGGGGCTGGGGCTAGGGGCTGGACCTAGGGGCTGGGGCCATGGAGCGCTCTGTATTCAGACAGCTACTGCAGGTGTGCCAGTCCTGGTGTAGGTGTGCAAAGAGGAGCCTGACAAGCTGCTTACACAGGACGTCCAGGGTGATGGAGGTGTGGCTGGTGCCCAGCTCATTGGTACACTGGACCGTGTACACGCCGGCATCTCTCCTGGTCGCATTCACTATCTTCAGCTCTGCAGCATCCCCCTCTGTCCATACACACACACACACACACACACACACACAGACACATGCATGCAGGGACACAAACACATCCACCCACACACACACATGCAGGGACACACACACACATGCGGACACACACACACACACAGAGCAGTTAGTATTCATTATGGGCACATTAAACACATGTCTCTCAGCCTTTTGTCTCTGAGTGACGTCTGGTCCTGCATGATTGATCTCTCTGGCAGAGCTCCAACACAGACGCCTCTGGAGCACAGAGAGACACCTGTGGTTACAAACCTCCATCTGCGGTCCAACCATAGCCCTCCTCTCTAAGGTGTGTGTGTGTGTGTGTGTGAGAGAGAGAGAGAGAGAGAGAGAGAGAGAGAGAAAGAGACAGAGAGAAAGAGACAGAGAGAGAGAGAGTGAGAGAGAGAGAGAGAGAGAGAGAGAGAGAGAGAGAGACAGAAAGAGAGAGAGAGCCAGAGAGAGAGAGAGAGAGAGAGAGAGAGAGAGCCAGAGAGAGAGCCAGAGAGAGAGAGAGAGAGAGAGACAGAGAGAGAGAGAGAGCCAGAGAGAGAGAGAGAGAGAAAGCGAGAGAGAGAGCGAGACAGAGAGAGAGAAAGCGAGGGAGAGAGCGAGACAGAGAGAGAGAAAGCGAGGGAGAGAGAGAGACGAAGACAGAGAGATTCATATAGAGGGACAGGAAGAAAGAGCGAGTGGGAGAAAGAAGGGAAGAAAGAGAGAAAAAGAGAGAGGGAGGGAGAGAGAGAGGGCGAAAGAAAGAAAGAGCCTCGACGACGGAGATCAGGGGCGAGGCCGAGAGTGGAGAGCTTGCGTTGTATTCAGATGGACAGCCGTCCTCATTTAGACTGCATACATTAGAGGGGGTAATGAGAGTCCCATCTGGCCGGCTTCCACGCCAGCCAGCCTGCCATGTTTTATTCACGGCCTGGACGCCGGCGATCCTCGCCGAGTGTGCTGGCTCAGCTTGACCGCGGGCCACTTATAGAGTCGTCACGGAGACGGCTGGCGAGCCCTCACCTTGGAGCAGCTCTTTGCGGTACAGCCAGCTGCAGGAGACCTCGTCCGGATTGGCTGAGACCAGCAGGAGGAGGGTCGCCACCTCTTCTTCCTGGACCTGAACCTGCTTGGGCTGGTCGGGGCTGAACTCTGGAGGAACTGAGATCAGAGGGACGAGCTCACGCACACACACACACACACACACAAATGCAAACATGTGCAAACGCGCCGACGCCACGACATGCGCGGATATGAGCCGCGTGTGGCCACGCCCACGCACAAACACAAACACACCCACGGGCACACAAGCCCGTGCGCGCGCACAGCCGCCACGTTGAGCATTAAAGGAGAGGGGAGCGTGAATGAAAGTCAAAGCAGTACAAAGCCAACATCCCCACCGATATTTCAGATCTGACTGACTTCACACGGCAAGCCAGCACGTGGCTCCAGGAGGGGGGAGGGAGGGAGGGGGGACGGAAGGGAAGGGAAGGGGGGGGGGGGGCGGAAGGGGTGGAGGGTGGAGGGGGTGGGAGAGGGACGGCCGTTAAAACAGCGAGTGACAGTGGTGTCGTCCGACCGAGGCTTTACACAAACGCGCCATGACGTGAGTGGATGCTCACGAGCGGCAGCATGCTTTGTGGCAGCAGGCTGACTGGTGCCTGAGAAACGGCATCAAAGACGAGCAGGGCCGCGCCGCAAAGCAGACGCACAATTAGGGCACTGCCGCAGAGCGCCGCACAACAAACGGCCCCTCCCGGGACGCAAACCCACACACGCACACGACCCTGCTCAAATTCTATCTATCTATCTATCTGTCTATCTATCTATATAAACAATGAATAAATATACACATCTTACTGTACTCTCTCATTCTTTCCCTGTTGCTTTCTCTCTCTCACACTCTCTGTCTCTTATAATTGCATTCTCACTGTACAGAATATCTACTGGAACTCTATGTTTTTGTGCACTCAATTAAGCGAGTTGGAAGCAGAGAAAGAGAGGGAGAGGGGCGGGGAGGGGCGGGGAGGAGGGGGGAGGCTGACTCACAGAGCACGTCAAGCTCGTAGAAGGTGTTGACTCCCTCAGAGAGCACAGAGCTGTAGGCCTGGCAGACCAGCCGCTTGCCATTGTGCCGCGATTCCAAAGGCAAGGGCAGACTACTGCGCACCGACACCCCACCAAACTCTGCCTGTCTGGTGGTCAGGTTCACCCCCTGTAGCCTGAGGGACAGAGACAACCAGAGAAGGAGCGATGGAGAACAGGAAAGATAGAGACACAGAGAGATAGAGAACCAGAGTGGGAGAGATAGAGGGAACCGGAGGGTGAGAGATGGAGGAAAAAGAGAGAATGAGAAATGGAGGGACGGCGGAGGAGAAAGAGACACTGTGGAACATATGTGTGTATTGTCACAACCGAGCATAAATCCAGTCAGCGTTGCATCCAATCACAGCCTTCCACCCCGGCTCCCTCCCTCCCTCCCCCTTCCCTTCACCCCTCGACCCTCCCTACAGCACCTCTGGGACCCGAGGCTCCAGGAGATGTTGCTCTGGGGGTTACTACTCCCAGTCAGGCAGTCGAGCTGCAATGTCTGTCCGCTGTGAAGCACACTCTGCCGGGCCTCGATCTTTACGCTGGTGGCTGGAACTGCTCGCATGTGGAACAGATGAGACAGCACTGTTAACAACACCGCCTGGCCAAACCTGCTGACTACCAGTGTTTGCAGTAAAGGTCAGGGAAGAAAATGGGAGATTGTTTTTAGTTTTTTTTTTATGCTATCCTGGCCAGAGGTGTGTGCGTGTGCGTGTGAGAGAGTGACTCACACTGGACGAGCAGCTTGGTGGAGGCTGAGAGCGTCTTCCTGGCACTGTTGGTGGCGACACAGTGGTAGTTCGCTTGGTTGTCGCTAGGCTGCAGCAGCAGAACCAGCTCTTTGGACACTCCCTTGTCTGAGGGCAACAGCCTGGAAGCTTCTACGGCCTTCCCATTCTAGAAGGAGAAGGAGAAGAAGAAGAAGGAGGAGGAGGAGGAGGAGAAAAAGAAGAAGAAGAAGAAGGAGGAGGAGGAGGAGAAAAAGAAGAAGAAGAAGGTTGAGAAACAGGTTGAGACTGAGAAACACACACACACACACTCGTGGAAAGTGTCCACAGAGGAAATTCTTGCTCTGCGTTTCTCCCATCGCGCTGTATTTCCTCCAAGGGCACCCAGGAGCAGTGGTCAGCCATATCAACAACTCCACCATGGCACTCCATTCTACAGGAACTGGGACGGGGATGACAGGAAGTGACACGGATCTAGAGCAAAGCTATTGCTGCCGAGCATACAGGGTTGTAGACCTTGCTTACACACACACCACACCACACACACATACATATCCACACACACATAACACACACACCTTGTACCAGGTGAGGCTTCCGGTTGGGTTTCCCCCACTGGAGAAGCACACAAGATGGACGGTGGTTCCTGAGCGCAGGGGGATGTCTTCTGGAGGAGCCTCCAACCATACCTTCTGAGGAGGGTCTGGGGGGGGGGCAGCGAGAGAGGGAGAGGGGGAGGGGGAGAGAAGAAAGAGAGGAAGGGGGGAAGAAAGAGGAAGAGGGGAAGAGAAGAAAGGGGGAGGAGAAAGAGGGAGAGGGGGCAGAGAAGAAGGAGAGGAAGCGGGGAAGAAAGAGGAAGAGGGGGAGAGAAGAAAGGGGGAGAAGAAACAGGGAGAGGGGGCAGAGAAGAAGGAGAGGAAGGGGGAGAGTGGGAGAGAAAGGGAGAGGACGGGACAGAAAGAGAGCAGGCGAGTAAGATGAGGGAGAGCGAGATTGAGGAAGCCAAGCAACATTAGGAAAGAGTTGTCACTCCTTTGTTAATCATGTTCCCCTAGGAGTTCCCAGCGTCGGGGCGGGGGTGGGGAGGATCCAAACATGTTGCTGCAGTGTGCACTCACAGAAGACCTGAAGGTTGGTGGACTGGCTCTTGGAGAAGCGCGTGCCCTTGTTGAAGGTCTCGCAGGTGAGTGGAAGTCCGTTCTCCTGGCGCGACACGATGTGGGTCAGGTTGGACATGCTGGTCATGCCTCCGTGGTCTCCCTGCAGACACACACAGGCCCTCAGAACACCGCCGGTCGGCCCTCCTGCTCTAGAACGTTCTCTGCAGAGAACAACACACTCTGAATTCATCCAGCGCGAGCACAGATGGCAAATTAACACAACCTTCTGCCGATGTTTATTTTCTGGATCGTTCCTAATAGACAAACAAATCCGTTCTCGTCCTCCTCCTCCCTATCGCTTTCTCTTTTTAAATCTCTCTCTCTCTCTCTCTCTCTCTCTCTCTCTCTCTCTCTCAGCTGAAATAAATTGAAACAAACTCCAATTTGCACCTGTACTGAACGGGTCATGCCAGTCTGGCAGCTATGGTGATCAAGGATATTATTGAGTTGATTACTGTGAAAGTCTTTCCAGAGCAGAACAGACTAAAGAGAGTAACAAAGAAACCCCAGCCCAGTGTCAGTCTTCATTAACCTCCCTGTGGCAAGGCAGCGCTCAGCCTCACAGACTCACCACAGCGCGGCTGCGTGCGTGTGCGTCTGTGCGTGCCAGATCAAATGAAAAAAGGCTGTTTTCCCAGGAAGAAAGAGCTAGTGTGTTACTGCTCTGCTCCCCCTGTTAGCTTTCGTTCACTTTGATCTCATTAGCGTACACAAAAGCACGGAGAAGGAGAGACATTCTCTTCTGTGAGTGCCTAGGCCGCCCGCCCGCTGTCAGGATCAGCATTGTCTGGGGGAGTGGGTCATGTGCAGCGAATCATCGTCTGTCTATCTAGAAAATCAAGATGTCAATTATCGGGCCAAGACAGGCCTAGACTCTCGCCACTGGTTCACAGATGTTGAACTCTCTCCGTCTCTACACTTGTGAGGCGGCATTCTTTCCCGTCTCGAAAAGACCCTTCAAAACGCCGTCTGAATGGAAGGCTATTTCGGTACCAAGCGCGGAAATTTCACACGCATTATCACATTCTGCCCACGGCGATGAAGGGGGGTGAAAGCAGGATGCAAGCTGCTGGCGCCATCCACAGCGTCACGAGTACCCAGTCAAAAGGTGTGCTCGGCAGTTGTGTGCTGCGCTGAAAGCGCTCCCCCCACCTCTTCCAGAACGACTGAGGTGGAGTTGAGTTCCTGGAAGCCCAGCCACCAGCGGATCTGGACAGGAGGGTTGCTGGAGCTGGCGTAGCAGGACAGGGACACCTCCTTCCCCTCGATGGCCTTGAAGGACCCCAGCACGTTCACCTCTTTGGGTTCGACTGACACACACAAACACACACAGACACACGCACACACACACACAGAACACGTACGTACATACAGAAGTGGATAGGGAAAAGACAGATTCAGTTCGAATGATCTTCTCGACGTGACTCTTGCGCAGCACTGCACTTCGAGCACAGTGTCTCAGCGGAGGTTTCAGGAAGCGGAGGATGAATTCCACCTGGGGGGTTGGAGGACTGAAGGCTGGGGGCGGGAGCAGCACTTTTATTTTTCGAAGATTTTCCTGCTGTAGGCCCAGAGGGTGTGGGGGGACAGCTGAGGACAGCTTAGCTATGGAGAGCAGGCCTGGGCCTGGGCCTGGGCCTGGGCCTGGGCCTGGGCCTGGGCCTGGGCCTGGGCCTGGGCCTGGGCCTGGGCCTGGGCCTGGGCCTGGGCCTGGGCCTGGGCCTGGGCCTGGGCCTGGGCCTGGGCCTGGGCCTGGGTCATGGTTGTACACTGTGTGTGTTGTGATGTATCTGCTATGTCTCGCGTGTCTCTCTGGGGACATGCAGATGGGTGTGCCTCACACACGCACACTGGGTCGGCTTGTTCACAGTGGTGGCATGTTATTCACATCACACACTCATACTCTTCTCTCCCCTGCAGTCTAATGGGCTCCTCAGCCTCCCTTAAACTCAGCCCCAGCCTCTGCCCCAGCCTCACACTGCTCTAGCCTCTTCCTCAGCTTCAGCCTCTGCCTCAGACTCTGCCCTAGCCTCTGCCCCAGCCTCTTCCTCAGCCCCAGCCTCTGCCTCAGAATCTGCCCTAACCTCTGCCCCAGCCTCTTCCTCAGCCTCTGCCTCAGACTCTGTCCCATCCCCAGCCTTTGCCCCAGCCTCAGCCCCAGCCTCTCCTTCAGCCTCAGACTCTGCCCCAGCCCCGGCCTCATCCCCAGTCACAAAGTCAGAGCAGGAGAGTACAGACGCCAGCTCATTTTCAACATTGAAAATGTGTGAATAAAACAGGTTGTGGTAGTGAGGGAGGCTGCCCCGGGGCCTGTCTGCCTCACAGAGCGTGATGAACATGGCAACGCTGCAGAGCTAGAGGCTACTGGAGAGAGGCCTCACTGAGGCTGGCCTCCTTCTCAAATTCATTCCATGTTTGTTTTATTTTTGCAGAGAGAAAAAAAAACTGTGAGCAAAAAAGAAAAGAAAAAAAAAATAGAAAAGAAAAATGGAATGTATAATCTATTACCTGTTGGCATTATTATCACCACACAAAGTGTGGCTTTTACTGCCTTGGGAGAAGTGCATTGGAGCGATTCAGCTAAATTAGCTCGCTGTAAAAGAGCAAGCCTGCAGTCTAGCACGATTCTGACTGAAATATGGTCTGGAGTCGTAATCACCATTGGTTTCATTAATGATGTTAGCATTAGAAGCGATGCTGCCACAGAATAAGTATTGATATTACTGCTGGTGACTACAGTTAGACTGCCTGGTTAAGGATGGCTTCACTGATGGGCTAACACACAGCACCAGCAGATACAGGGAGACATTGTTATTCACTGCAATTCTACAGTCTATGAAATGAAATTCAACGGAGAGATATTCCCCTGCCCTTGCATGATATCATGATAACATGTATGTGTGTTTGTGTGAATACAGTAAATGAGCGTTTCCTCACTGTACATGTGTGTGTGTGTGTGTGTGTCTTGTGTGTGTGGTGTCTCGTATGTATGTGCTGTCTCAAGGCCTGTGTGTTGTCTGATTTGGTGTGTGTGTTTGTGGAGGTGTGAGCAGTGAGTGTGCGTCGTCTGTTTATGCATGCCTATCTAAGTGTAGGCTCTATCTGCCAGCACTATATGTAAAGTCCGTGTGTGAATAAATAAGCATGTGCCCACATAACGGGCGTGCGCGCGAGCGTTTGTGTGTAAGCACAGAGGAATAGACTCCATCATACGTGGCTGTGAAAAGGGCAACATTTGGCACTTTATATGAAGAAAATCGTATTTAACGACAGTATCCCCAGTTTTTGTTATTATTACTGTTATTTGTATTATTATGATGAATAGACTGGGCCACTCACAGTGGACAGTGATCCTGCGTTGGATGGACAGCGGGGCTTTGGACACCAGGTTGGTGGCCTCACAGCCCAGCAGGGCCTGGTTGTCCTGGGGCAGCACCTCCAGACGGAGCAGCCTGCTGGACCTCTTAGCCACGGTGTCCTCCTCCCAGCTGGTGGACAGCACCTCGCCGTTCTGCAACGCAAGCACGCTTACTGGGGACAAGTGTGTGCATGTGCACGTGCGTGTGAGTGTGTGTGTGTGTGTGCTTACCTTGGTCCACTGCAGGGTGGCCAGTGGGTTTCCTCCGTGGGACAGGCAGAGCAGCATCAAGGTTTTACCTGCCTTTACCTTGTCACTGACTAGACCTTGGATGACTGGGGCCTGGGGAGGGACTGCCTTCAGGCAAGGAGGCAAGGAGGGATGGAGGGATGGAGGGATGCAGGGATGGAGGGGTAGAGGGATGGATGGATCGATGGAGGGGTAGAGGGATGGATGGATCGATGGAGGGATGGATGGAGGGATGGAGGGATGCAGGGGAGGAACAGAGAGAGATATACAAAATGAGGGGTTGGACAGTGAAACGGTGGTGATAGATCGCAGCAGGGAGAGTTGAACCAAGCGAGGGAGGACAGAGGAATATAGGATGACAGGAAGACAGGAGAGGGGTATAAAAACATGCAGCGAGGAGTGGACCGCCAGCAATTGGGCAGGACGCCTCTCCACTGGGTGAGACAGGGCCGATAAATCGGGAACATTTAACGCGACTGCAGGAGAAGAGGTCTAGCTCTGATGAAAGCATTAAGTATTAAGGGAGCAGCGAGCTGGATCCAGTCCATAAAGCAAAATAACAGATGTTTAAACAGTAATAAGGCAACGTGGAATATGAATAAATTACTGCTCGCCCTGAATAAAATATTCGCAGTAAAATAAATTAGGGAAGGACGGCCCTTTGTTATTGCTGCAATCAGTTTGGGAGTGCGGCCGGTGGAAACCAGGGCCTGGCATGACAAACTGCCACCTCGCTAACAATCTGGCTGGCTGAAAGCGGACGCCACTCGCGCTTTGATGGTCTGGCGTGCTGAGTAAGACTGCCACGGTGGTCTGCTGTTCTGCTACATTAGCACTTATCGTGGACGGCTGTTGTTTAAAGCCGAGTGGATGGATGGTGGGGAGAGGAGAGGAGGAAAAAAACAGGAGAGGAGAGGAGGAAAGAAGAGAACAGGAGAGGAGAACAAAAGAGAATAGGAGAGGAGAGGAGGAAACAAAGAGGAGAAGAGAGGCATTTCCCAGACAGCAGGCTAGAGATCAAAGCAAAACAAAACAGGAGCAACACAAAGCAGGTTCGATAGATGCAGTCGACAAACAGATAGTTAGATAAAGGCAGCGTTAGGGTTCTGTGAGGGGGTGGAGGTGTCTTGAGGCTGGTTGGGGGGGGGGGGAGGAGGGGGAGCCGGTCATTGACCAGGGTGTTGTGAGCGGGGGCGGAGTTTAATCAGCAACTGACCCGACCTGGGATTCGCAAGTGGGAGGACTCCTCGGACCAACCAATCAATGACTTTCATTGATCTACAAAGTGTTGTGAGACAATAACACCATCCCTGGTAAACAACGCCTCAGAAGCCAGACACCATCGTTGGACAACAGCAGTCGACACGGCTGCCGTGTCACCGAGACAGATTATCGGTACGCCGGCAGAATCAACATCTCTGTGTGAACACACGTCACACATCCCCATGGACAGTAACCTGACAGGAGCGAGCAGTCACTTGTTGTCATGTCAGTCTCTATCCTCTGGGGGCAGAAGTCTGTTGACCTGAGAAGCGGCTGGACTCGGCCCTGGACGCCCCAGCCCAGCAGGTGTGACTTGGCCCCAGGTAGAATGTTTCTCCCTGGGTTGAGAGGGACCACGGCATGCCTCGCCCAGACTGACAACCCTGGAGGTGGTGGGGGGGGGGGGGAGCCTAATCCCCTCACCCTGCAAAAACGGATTTTTATGAAAGTAAAAAAAGGCCGCAGGTCTCCTCTGCAACCTTCCCACAAGGCTGGGAAACGCACCCCTTCTAGTGGAGCCTGGTCCCCTGAATACTGATTGCAGATTCAACTCACATGTTTTCCCTGTGCCACTCACTGCCACTACTTAACCTGTTCATTCATACCCTGGTATTTTTGCCGTTTGCCACCATTACCAAATCTACTGAATAGTTACAAGTATTGTTTATCATTTTGGAAACACTTCTGTTTTTTTTACCTGGACCTGTAACTGATTTTTGGTTTACCTCCCCTCTTTTGCTACAATAAATACCCAGCACTCTGCACTTGGATCCAGCCAATTCCGTCTGTGGGCGTTCATTACAGTAATCTTATTTCAAGATATCAATTCTGATTGTCATCTTATTTAGAGACTAAATTCCTCATTTTAAGTTACTCTGTCTCAAATAAATATGATTTCATTGCTTGTGGTATGGGGGGTCAGATGGCTGAGTGGTTAGAGTCGGGCTATTAATCAGAAGGTTCGATTCCCGGCAGTGCCAAAAAATGATGTGTCCTTGGGCAAGGCACTTCACCCTTTTCACTTTAAAATAATGGTCCACAACACAATTAGTTCCTGCAGGATGACAAGGTAACTTAAGTAATTAGTGAGGAGTTATACTGGTTTTCACACGTAATAGGCCTATAATAAGTCAAATTTTATATTTGACACATATGGTACAGGCATACATTTCTGTGAGGCACTAGTGATGTCTAACAGACATGATAGTCTGATAGTCTAACATACATTGTAATCTGGAAGATTTGGTTTTGCGCTTATCGTAACATAAATGCAGGATGCAAATTGTTTTTGACAAGAGAACATCAATGTTTATATTCATATCCTAAAGAGAAGTCCTCCTCAGACGGCTACTGTAACATAAAGGTAGGTCTTGGAGTCTGAGACATTGAACTGACACTCAAGAGCTCATAATAGTAAACTAATCCAATCATGAGTGTGTCAGCATCACTTCCTAATTATTAAAAATGTTGAACAAATTATCATTATTTGTATTATACCATGTTTAAGTTTGAAATAAATAGAGAAGATTCATCCATCTTTTGGTAAGAGTAGTCACAATCTCAACCTGTAGTTAACGTATTTGGGGGGATATAATATTCATGAACTGGTTTCCGCAAAGAGCCCATTTGACGAACAAGCTTCTGAAAAGTTATGACCATGTTAAGGCTAAAACAACCAAATTGTTCACTTTTTAGACATGTCACTTTTGTAATTAGTAATTAATTGGTTTTTCTTTCTTAATTGGTCATCATAGTTCACAAGTAGTTCTCAAGAGGATATATTCACTTAGTAATAACCAAATGCCTACCAAGGAACTACCTTTGTTGTAAATTAGCTATTGCTTACTGCTTAGTTAATCTTGGTTCCGTATTTGTCAATAGTGTTAAATTTGGTGTTAATGTAGAACTAGGCTACCTATTACTTCCTGCATAGCTACTTGTTAACAATGGACCATTGGGTGGAGGGAGGGTGGAGGGAGGGAGGGAGGGAGGGAGGGAGGGAGGGAGGGAGGGAGGGAGGGAGGGAGGGAGGGAGGGAGGGAGGGAGGGAGGGAGGGAGGGAGGGAGGGAGGGAGGGAGGGAGGGGGAGGGTGGAGGGAGGGTGGAGGGAGGGAGGGAGGGAGGGAGAAAGGGAGAAAGGGAGGTAGGACAGCGGTGGCAGAACAGACTCACATAACACTCGCATGACCAGGCTGGTCTCCAGGTACTGGGAGATGGCCGGGTTCTTGGCACGGCAAGTCAGCTGGTTCCCATCGTCTGAGCTCAGAGCCTCCACCCTGTACCGTGTGTGTGTGTGTGTGTGTGTATGTGTGTGTGTGTGTGTGTGTGTGGGTGTATGTGTGTGTGTGGGTGTATTTGTATGAAACGTGGGGATGCAGAGAGGGAGGGAGGAAGGGCGATGACAGGAGAGGTGTTTACGCGTTTAATAAGCGGGATGAGGTAAACACAGTTTCACACTTCCCAGCCTGGCCTTTGACACCTGTCACTTCCATTCTCCTCTCCCATTGACCAGAGCTGCAGGCTCTCAGAACTGGTCTACAGTGCCCCCCCCCACCCTCCACACACACACACACACACACACACACACACATAACATCTGAATAATATTACACTATCATGCTGGTTGGCCAAAATAACTCTGAACGAGACTATAGATTCAATCTTATCCATGCTCAGTCACGATTTACACCTGGAACACAGTTGACTCTACATACTGTCCCAGTCAGGATACACAATCCCTGTCTATCTCCTCTCCATCTCCACTAGCCAATCAGAATACAGGGAAGAGGGCTACACATGAACATTTTACCACATAAACCTTATACTGTTCCTTCCATTCAAAACCCTATTAATTACACTAACGGAATCAATCATAAATACACGTCTTCAACACAAAACTCTAACAGTCCACCAAACCATTCCACCATATCATGAAATACTTCCCACTTCCTGATTCCTGGATCTGCAGGTTCTAAATCAATATTCCTCCAGAGGCAACCACCTCCACATTGAGCTGAACACATCTATAATAAGCTCCATGCTAATGTCATCTCTGGAGATGACAAGAGGGTATTATCACTCCCATGTAGGAGGTGAGAAGAGCAGGATGATCCACAGTACCAGGTGGAGCAGATGGATGTAAATCTGCCTAGCAACTGAAAATGGAATTCGGCATCTCTGACAAAAGTTCATTCAATTGCAAGGTGCAGAATATCACTGTACAGTGTGCCCTGCACGTGTGGAGATACAACACTTTCATCAGACACACGCACACACCCCTACGTGCTCCCCCACCAGAACACACACACACACACATGAACCAAAGACCTTCCACATACGTTGCTTGTGCGTTTGTGTTCTGAAGCTTATCGTGTGAGCCAGACTCCTCAGTGAACGACTCTGCATCAGTCAACTCCACCCCGTCTGAAAGAGGGGGAGAGAGAGAGAGAGAGAGAGAGATACAGAGAGAGAGATACAGAGAGAGAGAGAGAGAGAGATACAGAGAGAGAGAGAGAGAGAGAGAGAAAGAGAGAGAGAGAAACAGAACAGAGATAGGGGTAAGAAGGAATAAAGTAGTGTGTGGGTGTGTGTGTGTGTGTGTGTGTGTGTGTGTGTGTGTGTGTGTGTGTGTGTGTGTGTGTGTGAAAGAGCAAAGAGAGAGACAGTGGGGTAGAAAGAAACAGCATAAAGTAAGAGTACAGAGAGCGAGAGAAGGAGAACAGACATAGACAAAAGAGAGAGGTGATGATTAGCGAAGGACGTCAGCTACGCCCCCTGCTGTGCGATGCTACCTCCCTCCAAAACAACAACAGCAACAACACACATTAAACAACAATAATCCTAATAATACACCTGGATTTCAAAACTCAAGGACACATGTGCATTCAACAGAGAAAAAAGAACAAGAAAACAGAGGGGTGGGGCGGCGTCGACAAGCTCAGATGCCTTCTGAGGGTGAGAGCTCGTGAGGACTGATAACCTGGGCTGAGCAGGTCTGCCCTTTAGCATGGTGAGGGGGCGTGGTCAGAGGATGAGGAGGATGAAGGTGCTCCTTAGAGGCTCTGATTAATCGTCCCTCTCTCTGTCTCTCTCTCTCTCTCTCTCTCTCTCTCTCTCTCTACCTCTCTCTCTACCTCTCTTTCTCTACCTCTCTCTCTCTCTCTCTCTCTCTCTCTCTCTCTCTTTCTCTCTCTCTCTCTCTAAGGACTCCGACATTCACACTGCTGCTCAGCAACACCGCTGGACGTTGTCATGGTGACCTACCCTTGTAGAGGGTGATCTCCGCCTCCGGATTGGCGTCAGGGGCGATGCAGGTGACACTGTATTTCCGGCCCGCCACCCAGGGTTCGGAGAAATCCACCTCAAAGTAAGGCTGTGACGGAGGAACTGGCGGAGAAGAAGAACACACCAACACAACATGGTCGTTATGGATTTCTTGGGGGGTTTTTTGGTCAGAGGTTTAAGGTTTGTCTGATCATTTTGGAATAAAAACAATACTAATCTGTTCTTTTGACAAGCACTTGTCTTCATCAGTCATTCCAACCCTACAACCTCTTGATCTGCAGTGATATGCTCCACCACCGAGCCATACCAACACGCTTCGTAGATGATTTGTGAGAAACTCGCAATCAGGTTTTGTCGTTTGGTGTTGATCTGAGAGACCTCGGTCGCTTTCACAATTCACAGTTGAGGTCCAGCAAATGTAAGTCTCTGATATTCTGCCTGAGAGATGGGAGGGATCCATTCAGCGGACTTAGGGAGAATACAAAGCTACCTTGCTGATGAAACTAACCACGCAGATGCTAATCTATCATAGCCAGCTCCAAATGTTCCTTGTCTCAGATCACCCACGGCTGAATACGGACTCACAGGGCTGATCAAAGTGGGCTCCCATTCCCTCTGTAGTCTCCTCCTCTACGCTATTACATATCTGACCACAAATAGAGGAAAAGAGAAAAGTTAGTTTTTATCAAGGGACTGTTTCCTTTTTCTCTGTGTTTTCTTTTCTTTTTTTTTGGGGGGGGGGGGGCAGTTTGAGAAAAATAAAATAATATTTTCCTGGGAGGAAACAGTCGCTTATCAACAATGGCTTCAGAGAAGCTGTCAATAACTCTCCACAAATCAATACCCCCATTCCATCACCCTGACTCCCACACGAGAAACTGAAGGACGGAGGGAAGAAATGAGCAGAGCAAGAGATGAACGCCTGATTGAAGGGGCGGGCAGTGGGAAGCTGAGGGATGGCAGGTCACTGTAGCTGTGAGCCAGGCCACTACAGCATGAACTCAGCAAGGATGACAGAGGGATGGAGGAGAGAGAGAGAGAGAGAGAGAGAGAGAGAGAGAGAGAGAGAGAGAGAGAGAGAGAGAGAGAGAGAGAGAATGAAAAGGAGGAAAATGGGTGAGGGTGAGGGGAGAACAGGAATGAGATGCGGAGTCTGAAGAAGAAGAGATGAAAAGTGTATGAGGGAGAGGTACGGATAGCTGGAGTGGATTCAGCAAATGAAATGAGGAGAGTGACCGCATGGAAAAGAGATAAGGGGTCAAAGAGAGACAGAGAGAGAGAGAGAGAGAGAGAGAGAGAGAGAGAGAGAGAGAGAGAGAGAGAGAGAGAGAGAGAGAGAGAGAGAGAGAGAGAGAGAGAGAGAGAGAGAGAGAGAGAGAGAGAGAGAGACCGAAATTGAGAAATGGGAACGGAGATGAGAATAACATGCAGCAGCTATCTTTGTTTATCAGTCTATCATCTCAGGCAGGATCTGTTTCATCAAGGACTCATTTCCTCATCTGCTGACAGAAATCCGCTGCTTATAGGAGGATAACAGCCACTCAATCAGCCAGACAGCCAGACTGCCACTCAGCCAGTCAACCAACCAACCAGTTGGCCGGTCAGTCAGTTAGCCTGTCAACCAGTCAGTTGCTAGTTAGCTAGTTAGCCAATCAGACAGTAGGTAAATGAGAGTGAACAAGTCAAAGGCTATCTAGCCTGTCAGCCAGTTAGCTAACTCGTCAATCAGTCAGCCAGCTAGCGAGGTAAACTGAGGCCAGTTAGCCAACTCGTCACTCACTCAGCGAGCCAACCAATCAGTGAAGGGCCAGACGGTTTTCTGACAAAACCAACCAGTTAGCATGGTCCAACGCCAGCCAACCAGCCAGTCAGCTTGCCAGCCAGTTATCCAGTCAGTCAGGGGCCAGTGATGCCTCCTACAGCTCAGAGACGACCACTAGGAGGAGCTGTTGCTGTGCGCAGAGGGGGCTTGCGGGCTTGCGGGCTGCAGCTGCTATTGAGACAGATGTGATGTGGCTGCAGCTTCAAACTGATTTAAAGGAAGCAATTGGATCTGTGTGGACTGTGATGGGTTACCGGGAGCACTGCAGAGGCGCACACCCAAATAATGAGATGCATTTGTTTGTTTTTCCCCCCCCCCTCTCCATCCCCTTGACGATGACTGGGCCATGCGTCTATCGACAGCCCCGGCACTCTCAATCTACTCAGGCCAACATGATTCACACGGGGGCGCATCACTTGTTGTGCTTGAAGAGTGTCTGGCGGCCCTAACAAATCTCCTAAAATAAGAATGATGATATATTCACAAATGAGGCGGGCAGGTATCTAATTTTTCCCCTCTCGCTCTTCCTCACTCCGCTCCTCTCTCTATCTCTCACTCACTCGATCATACTTCTCTCTTCCAGTCCTGTGCTCCCTCCCTCCCTCCCTCCCTCCCTCCCTCCCTCCCTCCCTCCCTCCCTCCCTCCCTCCCTCCCTCCCTCCCTCCCTCCCTCCCTCCCTCCCTCCCTCCCTCCCTCCCTCCCTCCCTCCCTCCCTCCCTCCCTCCCTCCCTGCCTCCCTCCCTCTCTGCCTCCCGCCCTGCCTCTCTC